>NW_022107431.1:51195332-51199493 GCF_000313985.2 Echinops telfairi | reverse complement strand
TCTATAAGTTTGCTATAAGTTAGAATCTGCTCAATGGCAGAGCACTTTTGTTTCTTAATAAATAGGTCGTTTGCTGATGGAGTTGATCATTTTTTCTGTTCTATTTTTTGTTTGTTTTTAATCTCAGCTCTTATAATATTTTTCTGTTTTTATATATTATTATATTTTTCTATTTCTCTCTTTAGTTTTCTCAGTATTTGTTTATACCTTCTGAAGTTGTATTTATTACAAATTACATACATATTTGGATTTTTATGTCTTTCTAGTAAACTGGGCTATTTACTATTATGAACTGTCTATTATCTCTAATAATAGACCGTTCTGAAGTTTACTTTAGTAGAAGTTTTGAAGGTTACTTATCTTGAAGTTTACTTTAGTAGATTTAAATAACCACACCCATTTTCTTACATTTACTGTGATATTGCATACCTTTTTTTATAATTTGACTTTTAAAGATGGTTTTTGTATTTAAGGTATGTCTTTTTGGTAGAATATAGTTAGGCTTTTTTTCCTCCATTATATAGTCTAATCTCAGAAATCTAGATAAATTAAGTTTAATGTAATTATTTGAAGAGTTGGGTTTACTCCTAACAGTTTCCTTTTTATTCTCTCTTTCTCCATATTCTGTCTTTTTTGGGGTTAATAGAATAATTTATACAATTGCATTTTATCTTACATATTGGCTTCTTAGCTCTGTATCTTTAAATAACTTTTAATCCTTACTCTATACATTTCAATATGCATTCTTATCATAGTATACATAGTAATTTTAGTAAGGATCTGGTGGTGTAATGGTTATGCATTGAGCTGGGGTACACAGGGGCTTTCTACTGCCATAAACAATTACAGTCTCAGAAACCCACAGTAGGTCACTATGAGTCACCCTTGACTCAAAGGCAGTGGGAGTGCCTAGTCATTGTACATATCAGGTAAAATGACAGACACCTGGAACATTATAATTAATTCAATGATCCCTGACTTCTTTATCTATGTTTTCATGCTAAGAAATAACCTGAATGCACTGTTTTACTTTGTCATTAGTTTTTTTAAAAAAAGGAAAATGCTTTTATATTTTCACACATACTTATTATTCCATGTTATTATTCATTCTTTTCCCATATACATCATTCTGTGTCCTTTTCTTTCAGTTTAAACAAATTTCTACATAGTTTGTTACAGTGTAGATAGGCTGGTAATGTATCTTAACTTTTACACATCTGAAAATATTTTATATTTATACTTATTTTTGACAGATATATACATATATTTTTAATCATTTTATTGGGGGCTCATACAACTCTTATCACAATCTATACATATATCCATAGTGTCAAGCACATTTGTACATTTGTTGCCATCATCAGTCTCAAAACATTTGCTTTCTACTTGAGCCCTTAGTATCAGCTCCTCATTTTTCCTCTCCCTCCCTGCCATCCCTTCCCTCATGGACCCCTGATAATTTATAAATTAATATTATTTTGTTATATCTTATGCTGTCTGACGTTTCCCTTCACCCACTTCTCATGCATCCCCCAGGGAAGAGGTTATATGTAGATCCTTGTATTCGGTTCCCCCTTTCTTTCAGATATTTTTAATAACTATTTTAAGCTCATTAAAATACCATTCTGTTGGACTCTAGACTTCGTTATCTTTGTACTTTCTCCTTCTCATTCACTGCCATCAAGTCTACGCCAGCTCATCGTGACCCTGGAGGACAGGGTCAAACTGCTCCTGCAGGTTTCTGAGACAGTAACTCTTTAGGGGAGTAGACATCCCCATGTGGCATGTGAACACCCCTATCTACTCATTCCAAATAGAGGTCGTTTTGAGTCTGCTCTGCAGCTGCTTTTGTTAAGTGCCCTCCAGTTGGTTGGGACTCACAGAGAGTCCATGTTCAAGAGGACAAAATGCTGCCCCACAATTGTTCTTCAACCCATCTTCACAAAGGTCTTCCTGTTGTTTCACAGCCCTGCTACTGGACCAAACATGAGACGTCCTTTCCAGGGATTTGTTACTCTTAATAACATGTCCAAAGGATGAGTCTGTTTTATGAACTGCCCTTTTGCTCATTGATGGGTCATAAATTCCTTTATGTACTTGTATTTTATCATTTTTATTATATATTGAGCATTTTAGTAAAAGCTTTTTTGACACATCTTTTCTTCTTGTGAAGAGTATTGACTTTTATTCAAGGCAGACAGTCCTATTACTGGCTTATCAGCTTACACCTATAAAGTATCAGTTTACTTCGCCAAGGCTCTCTAATTTGGTAAAACTCAGACTTAAAACCCTTACTCTGTAGGACTTACCAGCCCAAATCTCTCCTAAGACCTTCGGGCTTCCTGAAAGACTCTCCTTTGTTACCTTGAAGTCTCCAGCAGGGTTCAGTCATGAATTTGGGAAGAGTTATATTCAGGTTTGGCAGCTCTATTTTTAAAAATGATTTTTCTCTTCAATTTCCACTCTCTCCTGCACTTCTAAACTCTGCCCACTGACACTACAGGCAATTAAAATGCAACTTCTACTTGAATTTTAGACTCCATTCAATTCAGAACAAAATGAGAGGCTGTCAGAATGAAGTGTCTCATAAACATGGACCACACCCAATGGGCTTCTCTTCATTTAAGGGTCAAAAACCCATTTACAACTGTTTTCCATGCCTTCAGCTATGTATGTGTTTAATTCTGTTCAGTTTATCATTGTGATCTGTGGAAAAGTTAGTCTAAAACTTCACTTCCCCATCATTTACCAATAGTTTCCTTTTATTTATTGAATATGAATAAGCTCTTGAAACAAGCAACAGGACATTCTCTGCAGCTGTTTGTCATCGCCAGGCAAGTCAGCTCCACCTCACAGTGAACGGAGGAGCGCAGCCCGGACCAGCACTGCCTGGTCTTGGGCCGTCCTCACAAAGTGGCCCTTGGAGCGGTTCCTGCAGACACCAGGTCCGTTGATCTCACTGATCTTATGGGGCTTCCTCTTTCTCACGGATCCTCTACTTGCCAGCGTAATAAAGCACTTGACCAAGTCATTTTCTGGGAAATGCAGCCTCTGAAAACGTGTTCGAAATTCCTACTTTATCACTTCAAAGGCACATTCTGGCCGTACTGCCACGACAGCTGTTTGTTCTTCTGGAAGATCATGGCATATTAAATAGTCTGGGTCAGCACCATAATACAAAGGCATCGATTCCTTTCAGTCTTCCTTATTCCTTATCCTGCTTCCGCACACGATGACTGGGTTGGACACACCTGCGCCCTTAGTGTGGCATCTTTGTTTGGTACAGTTTTAAAGAGCTCTTTTGCAGCAGGTTCATGCAACGCAATATATCTTATATAGCCTTGACTCCTGGTTTTATTAATTGTGGATTCAAATAGAATGATACTTGATAACTTCAATCTTTTCTCAAGTTATCATGATGTTGCTAATTGGGCAAGCGGTAAGCACTGAGCTGTAATCCGTACGGAATGCTCTAGTCGTGGATGCTCATCAGCAGTGCTTCAAGTCCTCTCTGTTTTCAGCAAGTAAGGTTGTTGAATCTGCATTTAGAAGATTGTTAAAGCCTTCCTCTGATCCTGGTGCTATATTCTTCTTCACATTATCCAGTTTTTCAGATTATTTGCTCAGCATACAAATTAAGTAAATACGGTGACAGGACATACCCATGTCATACCCATTTCCAGACTGTACATCATGCAACAACCACTTGCTCTGCCTCAACAGCTGCTTCTTGATACACACATTCTGCTTGAGCACAATGAAGCACTTTGAATTTTTTTATTTTTTCAGTGTTATCTATAAATTGTTATAATTCTCAAAAGTTACATTTTCTGCATGTCAATAAAACCCAGGTTAATTTTTTTTTTTTTGCATTCTCTGTCAAGATCCAATGATATCTCTCATTCCTTACCCTTTTCTAAGTCTGGCTTGAATTTCTGGCAGTTCCCTCATGATGCACTGTTGCAATCCATTTCATATTAATTTCAACAAAATATACTGACTGTGATATTAATGATATTACTTCATAGTTTTGCCTTTTCTGCTAGATCATTCTTCTTTGGGATGGGCACAAGTTTGAACCTTTTCCAGTTGGTTGGCAAGGGAGCTGTCTTCCAGATTTCCTGGAATAGATGACGATGCTGTACCAGAGGTGCATCTGTT
>NW_022107431.1:51187032-51194409 GCF_000313985.2 Echinops telfairi | reverse complement strand
TCCCAAACATCAGTTTAGTCCCTTCTGTCTGAAAATAATTTTGTTGCCTTCTTTCTAAGATATTCAAATTGTTGGTCCCCCTGCTATCTATAACAATATTTTCTTGTCAGAGTTGGGACAGAAAACAAAAGGAGAGCCATGGATTTGAGCTTAGGAGCAAGGCCCTGTGTTGTTACTCCAAAGGATGGTATTGAAAGACCTGCCATGAAACAGTAGCCATCATCAGACAGGCATCACCCTGTGACGTATAAGGTAGACCAGAAACACAGGAACAAAATAATCATACTTTACTCAAGATTAAGGAAGTATTTCAAACAGGAATAACTGCTGAGGATTTTTGGTTGAGGTGCGGGGAATGAATAAGAATGTTGTCCTGAAGAAATCTGATATCTAATAGAGACAGTATAATGCATGATATTTACTACCCAGGTATTTTCAATAGTGGGATAACATTGTTTTTGAATCCCATATCTACCATCCCCTGGAGTTTTATGGTTTAAGGAACATTACAAAATCTCTCTGGGTTTTACTGATACATCTGGGAAAAGAGGCCTGGTGACTGAGCACCGGACCCCAATTCCCACGTAACACAACTCACAGATGCCTTGGTCTCCTCGCAACTTGGATTTTTTCTATTCCACTTGAACCACTTCAGATTTTTCTTTTTCTACTCCTTCATTCTACTGTTTCTCTTATTCTAACTCCAGGCTTATTACCTCCTAAATTAACCTCAAGCATCTCCCATTCCTTTTAAAATCTAGTTTAGATTGACTTTCAAACAACCTGATATACCTTCCCTTCAAAAGTTGGCCTAAGAAAACCATTGGTCAAGTTGAAACTTCCTTTAATCCAGCAGATGTTTCCTATCTATTTATGCGGGTAACCAGTTCCTGTTGGTATAAGCACTTTAACAGCACTATATCTAAGCATTCCATATTCTGAGTTTGCTAAAGGCACTATCAAAAATGCACTAAAAACACAAATAAAAGGAAATAAACACAAAAGTATCTTTCAGAACCTGTTCCGATGAGCAGACACTTTTAATTAGAAATGCTACAAGACTGCAAGAGCAGCAAAATGGGATTCCGTGATACACAATGGGATGTGCTGATTCACAGGCAGGCGGAATAAACCCAAAATCTGCCTACCTGCACGAGTACATCTCCGCCTGGCCAATTTCAGTTCTGAAAGATCCTCTGAGGAAATGGCAGTTGGGGAGCCATGCCTGACTTCCTTCAGCTTCCCTAAGGGGAAGGAGAATCCAAGGATGGTCCCTAAGAGGCAGCAATCAGATATGCCTTCATTCCCAACCTTTTAAACCTTATTCTGATACCAACCATCCGTCCCACGAACTCTACTTCTCTGCCAGGTTCAATAAACCATTGCAGTGGGCACATAGAACTCACAGACAATACTTATGATTATTAGACTTATAAGGGAAGTTAGCAGATTCCAAAATCTTAAGTATAACATTTGTTTCACAGAGATGTTTTTTCACAGCCATACCGCCAGGCACATCTCTCTCTATGGTCCTTGGCCTCTTATTTACATGGCCCCCCAGCCCCATTCTACACAGGCAAGTGTTACAAAGATCTTTTAGCAATGTTAAATTCTAAGGGAACATTTCCACTTGCAAGTTAGTCTCCTGCCTACAGGCATTCAACTTTACTTTTTCCATAGGCCAGAAAGCCCACTGCTCGCCCTCATTTTGCCTTAGCTTCTTCAGTCAGGCATCTCAGACACATCCCACTCTCCTGGAGCTTCTTTCTTGCTACTCTTCGTCTGGGATGGGTCACTTTATACCCAGTGGAATGGCAAAACCAACCAATCCCTACCTTTAATCCCACACACCTTATTTTCATCCTCCTACCCAGTCATTTCCTGATCGTTACAACGCCTGTAGATAGAAGAGCCATACTGAGTTGTTTCAATTCACAGTATTAGCCTCAATCGGAGTTTTCACAGAAATGCTTGGGCTCTTCCAGAGTGAAAAATTGATATATCCTTATCAATTTGAGGGATAACTTAATTGTATTATTCTCCTCTTAAAAGTTGTTCTTACCCTTCTAGGATCAATGGGATTTATGGAGGTTGTTCACCATTTTGCAATAAATAATTTAAAATATTTAAACTCCATCATTCAAAATCTGAAGCTGGGTGTATTTTGCACAGGAGGAAAACTAGGGGAATGAGTATAATGACGTAAAACTAAGATAATTGTCTTTTCCTGGAGCCAGTGTTTGAACTGCCCCTGTGCTCCGTGCGTCACAGGAATTACTTTAGAGCACAGAGTCATGAAGTCATTGGCTCTCTCGTGTCAGGAGTGGAACCCACAGTGCCGTTTTCAAAAGTCATCCTCAGATACTCCTGGCATAAATATTGTTAGTATTGTCATGTGCCCTCAAGTTGATGCCAACTAATTGTGACCTTCTAGGACAGAACAGAAGAGCCTGCGTGGTTTACAAGGCCACCAGCTTTCGAAGAGGAGGTCTTTCCTTCCGCAGACTCACTGGTAGCTTTTAATTGCTGGCATTCCGTTTGCAGCCACTTAACCATTATAGTATCAGGGTTTCTTCCTGATATAAATAGTCCAACCAAACAATTCCTGTGGAATTGATTTTAACTCATAACAACACTGTAAGATAGAGCCAAGCTGCTCCTTAGGGTTTCCAACACCACAAATCTTTAAGGAAGCAGACTGCCGCATCTTTTTATCTGCAAAACCCGGGGAGATTTCAGTTGTCATCCTCTGGTTAATAGCTAAGCACTTTATTTACTGTGTGACCAGGGTTCTTAACTGTTATTAATCCATTGTTGTACTTAAATGTCATGGAGACATTGCCAACGACAGTAACCCAAAGCACAGGGACATTTCTAATAGTAACCCCAAGCACAACAAACAAAACACTGCCTGTGGTCTATAATCATCTTCACAATCATCCTATTTGAGCCAATTCCTGCGAGCACTGTGCCGATTCATTCTATTGGGTGTTTTCTTCTATTTTTCTGACTCTCTATTAAGCATGATATCCTTCTCCAGGGAAAAGTTTCTTTTGTCAAAACATATGTGAGACAAAGAAAAAGTAGGCATCTTTAACTTTATATTGCAGCATTCGTCAGTGCAATTGCATGAAAAATTCAAAAGGTCTTTTTTACCTAAACCATTGTAATAGCAAAATATATTTTTGAATGGTTGCAATAAAAATAAAAATCTTTTTTTTTTATGGGGCAAGCATTGGCTCTTATTTCTGAGAACCATCTTTTTAGATTCTGAAAGAAGCATCACACATCACAACATATTTCAGGTTTAAGTTGCTAAAACTTTGGGTCATCATAAATCAGAAATAGCTTAATCATCTTGACACCAATAGTGTGTATGTGTGTGTGTGTGTGTTTGCATGTGACTGATAGCAATTTTATGAGTACTCATGGTTTTGATATTATGATAAAAATCAAAATAACAAGCAAAAAGTCTTATCCTGTGAATTTGTGAATTTGAGTCATATAAAATGTTAAAATGGAAAATTTAAGAGTTTTTAATCATATTTTGATAAGATTTTAAAATAATACCAATTATTTTTTGCCTGTCTATTAAATTAAAAGTATTAAACTAGGCAATCTGGGATACAAACTAAATAAGATGCAATATTTTATCGTAAGACTTGACATTTTTTGTATGCCACCTAGTCGGTTATTACTCAAAGCATCCCTATGCACAATAGAAGGAAACAGTGCAAGACTCTGTGCCATCTTTACAATTGTTCCTGTGCCTCAGCCCATTGGTGTAACCATGGTGGTTGACCCAGCTCATCAAAGGTCTTCCTCTCTTTCACTGCCCCTTCATGTTACCAAGCATGCTGTCTTTCTCCGGGAACTGCTATCTCCTGACAATAGGTCCAAAATATGTAAAGAGCACTCTGGTCCCACTTCTTCCAAGACAGATCTGTTTGTCCTGTCAGCAGTCCCTAGTGATTTCAATGTTGTCCTCCATTGCAATTCAAATGCATCCTTTCTTCTACAGCCTTCTTTCATCAGTGCCCAACATTCATATGCATATGAAACAATGGAAAATACCATGGTTTGGGTCAGGAGCACCTTACACCTCAAATATTTACTTAATGCAATTTTTCCTTTATCTCATACCTGCTGCTTCCATGATAATTGATTGTGAAGCCAAACAAGACAAAATCCTGGACAATTTCATCCTTTTCTCTATCGATCATGCGGGTACCTACTGGTCCGGCTGTGAGAATGTCCTTCTTCTCGACATTGACCTGTAATCCACACTAAAAGCTTCAATCCTTGATCTTCATCAGCAAAGGCTGCAAGTCCTCCTCATTTCAGCAAGCAAGGGTGGGTCATCTGCATATCACAGGTTGTTAATAAGCTTTCCCTCCGTTTTGATGCCTCATTATTTTTCATATAAGCCAGCTCTTTGATTATTTGCTCAGCATCTGGATTGAGCAAGCATTGGTAAAAGTATAGAACCCTGGCACATATCTCTCCCAATTTTAAATCATGCAATATGCTCTTGATCCATGTACAAATTCCTCAGGAACACAATGGAGTGTTCTGGAATTTCCATACTTCTCAAGGTTATCCATAATTTATCATGGCCCACACAGGCGAATACCTTTTAATAGTCAACAATACACAAGTAAACATCTTCCCGATATCCTCTGCTATTAGCCAAGATTCATCTGACATCAGCAATGATATCCCTTGTTCCACACTCTCTTCTGAATCTGGCATGAATTCCTGGCAGTTCCCTGTCAATGTACTGCTACAATAGTAGTTGGCTGATCTTCAACACAAATTTACTTCCATGTGATATCAAGGGCATTGTTCTATAGTTTGAGCATTCTGTTGGGTCACCCGTCTTTGGAAATGGACACAGATGTGGATCTCTTCCAGTCAGTTGCCTAGTAGCTGTCTTCCAAATTTCCTGGCATGGATGAGTGAGTGCTCCAGTGCTCAGCTTGCTCAGCCTGAAACATTTCAATTGGTGTTCCATCAATAATTCCTGGAGCCTTGTTTTTGGAGAATGCTTTCGGTGCTCCTTGAACTTCTTCCTTCAGCACCATTGGTTCCTGCTCATGTGTTAACTTTTGAGATGATTGGACGTCGACTAGTTCTTTTCGGTATAGTCACTCCGTACTCTTTCCATTTTGTCTTGATGCCTCCTGCATCAGTCGATATTTTGCCAATGGAATCTTTCAATATGACACCTCAAGGTTTGAATTTTTTCTACAGTTCTTTCAGTTTCAGATATACTGTGTTTTTTATTTTGGTTTTCTAATTTTAGGTCTTTACACATTTCATTATAATATTTGGCTCTGTCTTCTCAAGCTGCTCTTTGAAGTTTTCTATTAAGATTTTGGCTTTATCCTTTTTTCTATTCAGTTTAGGTACTCTCCTATTAAGAGCAAATTTTTGAGTCTCTTCTGACATCCCCTTTGACTCTGTTTTCTGATTTTAATGACTTGCTTTTTTCATGAATGGTGATGTTTATGATATCTTCTCACAGCTCATCAGGCCTTCTATCATTAGTGTTCAATGAGCCAAACCTGTTTTTAAGATTTCTCAAAATTCCAGTGGGATAGACTTAAGTTTGTATTCGGTTCTCATGGATTTGTTTTAGGTTTCTTCAGCTTTATCCTGAACTTACATATTAGCAATTGATTTTCTATTTTATAGTCAGCCACTAACTTGGTTTTATCTGCTGATAGAGCTTCTCCAGTGGATTTTCCCACAGATGTAGTCCATTTGATTCTGTGCAGCTCATCTGAGGAAGTCCATGTCTATAGCTGCCTTTTGTGTGGTTGTAAAAAAAGGTATTTTCTATGAACAAGTTGTTGGTCTTGCAAAATTCTATCATACTATTCCAGCTTCATTTTTACTACCAAGACCATATTTTCCAATTACTGTTTCTTCCTCTTTGTTTCCAACTTTTGCATTCCAATCACCAATAATTATCAATGCATCTGGAGTGCCTGGTTAAATAATTTGCAACTGTAATCTTTGGTAGAATTCTTTACTTTCTTCCTCACTAGCTCTTGTGGTTGGTCCATAAATTTGAATAATAATTACATTGATTGGATTTTCTTGGAGGAGGATAGATAATAATCCTATCTCAGACCATATTGTACTTCATGGTGGATTTTGCGTTGTCCTCTTTGACAATGAACGGCATACCATCTCTCTTCGATACGTTATTTCTGGCATAGTAAATCATATGATTTTCTGATTCAAGATGGTCAATTTCAGCTCCCTATTGCCTAGGATCTTTATGTGTTTCATTTCATTTTTGAAGACTTCCAATTTTCCTAGATTCATACTTTGCACATCCCAAGTTCCAATCATTAGAAGATTTTTTTTGCAGCTATCTCTCCTTACCTTGCATTGTGCTCCATCAGAAGCTCCATCACAATCAGAAGATCCAAAAAGTTCCACTCCCATAGGCTTTACCCAACTCATGTTGCCCTGGTCAACTCCACTCTGAGAGCTCCTCCTCAATCATGATCTGAGTGCCCTTGAACCTGAGGAGCCCACCCTGTGGCACAACCTCTGACAATGTTCTGCTTCCATTCTCTAGGCTTTCAGTATCTGACTATCTTTTGACACTACGCATGAGGCTTTCAGTAGCTCTTTCCTTCAAATTGGGGAGCCAAGCCCTTCTTTGTTGCCTCTCCTTGGTCTGGAAACCCTGCTGAAATCTGTTCGTTTTGGGTGACCAATCTGGCACTTGAAATCCCTGTAACATAGTCCCCAGCATCACAGCAACACATAAGCCATCATAATATGACAAACATTTTACCAATTCCAAAACCTATTCCGTGCTTGTTGGAGGTAAAATTTTCTATAATTATTCCAGTTAATAATGATGCAATTAATCCTAATTCAGTAGACAGTAACACACCTTCATATGCCCAAACTGTGTAAATATTTACTTTAAATTAATGCTTACTTTAAATCCTATCTCAATAATTTGTTTTTTATTCATATTGAACTCATTTCTTTATTACCTGAAAAGTGTGGCATCTTTGTGGGCATTTCTGTTTTGTCTGCAATTTACAGTTATGAGGAATCGGTACTTCTCACATCAAAACCCCATTTCACAGATTTTTGCACTGTTCATCGATGATCATCCAAAGCACAGAACTTGGAATTTCCGAGAGTCTGCGTTCTGATCCTAACTCTGACACTCTGACTTTGAGTCAGTTACCAAACTTCTCTGAACCACTGTTTTCACTGCACACACTACAGTTTGTGGTTGTTGTTAGTTGTTGCTGGTCAATTCCGATTCCTGGGGATTCTCTGTGTGCACAGGACATCTGCTCCCCCGAGCTTTCTCAACTGTGATGTGGCCTGGCTGAT
>NW_022107431.1:51165099-51186386 GCF_000313985.2 Echinops telfairi | reverse complement strand
CTCCAGATTGACACTCTCCAATCTCCAGATTGACATCCTAGACTATACCCCTACACTCTTAATCCTTAAATTGACACCTTAAATTAGGTGACTACCACACCATACATACATCAATTGTGCCAAGTACATTTGTACATTTGTTGTCATCATTTCAAAACATTCGCACTCCATTTAAGCCCTCGGCACCAACTCCTCATTTCCCTCCCTTCCCTGCCCACCCCCTCCCTCATGAACCCTTGATAATTTATAAATTATCATTTTAGTCTTATCTTACACTGTCTGACGTCTCCCTTCACCCACTTTTCTGTTGTCTATCATCCAGGGAGGAGGTTATTATATGCAGATTCTTTTAATCGGTTCCCCCTTTCCACCCCACCCTCTGGTTTTATTTATTTTTAATTTATGTTCCCCTTCTATGTGGTTGTACAGCCCATTGCATCAAGTCAGGGGCAGTATCCCATAACCCCCTGGTATATGTGGTTCTAATTTATTTCCTTTTTTCATCCTCCTTACTTACGGGTCGTTACGGCCTCCTGGACCTCCTGCTCCAGGCACCCCTCAACCTCATCATAGTCTGTAAAGTCTTATCCTTTACTATGAAAGCTACTTTTATTTTTTCCTTTATGATAATGGTGTCAAAAATGTTTATCTTCATGAGAGTGATTAATTTGCCTCAGCAAATGTCCTTTCCTGTGTTCTTCATGTCTTTGTTTCTTCTTTCTTTTTATGTTTTTTCTGTATTTATTGAGATTTATTCTATATCTATACCAAGTAAAGAGATAGCAGGATCATAAGATTGCTGTAAAAAAAAAAGATTATTGTATTTGCAATTCTTTAATTAAATGCCATGTTGATTTCCATATTGGTTTTACAATTCTTAAATCCCATCAGCAACATATGAGAGTTCCAATCTTTCCAAATCCTCTTCAGCATGTTATTTTCTGTTTTGTTTTTAATTTTCCGAAGAGAATCAGTGTGAGGTGGTATCTCATTGTTGTTTGAATTTGTATTCTTCTTATGAATAATGCACGTGAACAGTGCATCATGTGATTTTTGGCCACGTGAATGTCATCTTTAGTAAATTGTCTATTCATGTCTTGTGCCCGTCTTAGACTGGTTTATGTGTATTTTTTATTAAGGTGTTGTAGTGCCCTACAGAGTTTTGGAAATAGTCCTTTATCTGATATATCATTGTTAAATATTTTTCCCAATCCATGGGTTCTCTTTTAACTCTTTTGATGAAGTCTTTCTATGTGCACGAATGTTGTATTTTCAGAAACTACCAGTCCTCTATTTTGCCTTCTGTAGTGTATTTTTTTCCCCTTTTCCCCAAAAGTTTTATTGGCAAATCATGTACACATCATATAATTCAATAGTTCAATCATATTAAGGAAAATTGTACAATCACTACATCAATCTTAGAGCATGTCCCCAGCCCACCCCATGGTTAAATCACCTTTAAAATTAATTGTGCAACCACAATCTGTTCTAGTGCGTCTCCCGCCTCCCCCCTTCATTGTTTACTCCTGAAATCCCTTTTCCCTCCCTATTACCCACCCGCACCCCTGTACTCCCCACACCCATTGTTTCAGTTATTGTTATTATGCATCCACTCCTCCTGTTCTTCACAGCAGGGACACCCAACAGAAAGCAAAAACAAAAATTTAAAAATTGCACTAAGGTAGTAAGGATAAAATCACAATAGTATAAAGACAAAAATACAAAGGAAAGCCCCATCAACATTCCAAAGGCCAGGGAAGAAATAGCTGTCATGGAAACAGTAGAGATGCTTGCACCCAGAACAAATTCAGGTCAAGTCTATAGGGAGGTCAACTGGTCAAGTATTGAGTTTGATCCAGCATAATCAAGATTACAATGGTCTCTGCCTGATCGTAAGGCTGTTTGAGACTCTTACATGTATCTACAGCAGATTTCCCAGTTGCTCAGTCTGAGCAGATACTCTGCATAAGGCTTTGAGGCTACCACTCTCCCCCACAGCCCTCTGTAAATTTGGTATTCATAATTTTAGCTCTGATACTTTTCTCTTCACCATATTCACATTTTGTCATTGTTATCTTTGGATCACACAAACTGGTGTGCTTCTTCCATGTGGACTTACTCCTTGCTTAGATGACTGCTTGTTTGAATATAAGCCTTTAAGACCCAGGCACTAATCCCATTAATAGCTAGACACCATCTGCTTTCTTCACCACACTGTGCTGTAGCACCCTTATCTTCAGTGATCATATAAAGTTGAGTATCAAACAGGCCCATGATGTGAGAATTGATTGTCCTTAAGTTGGAGCTAGAATTTAGTGCAAGTCATTAGGATTGATCTTTTTTACTGTGTTTAGTAATGTGTTTGTATTTTATATTAGGGGCCTTGTTTGTCCCTATTTTTGACTGATGGTCTTTATGGTCCTAGGGTTTCTATTTAGGTCTTTAATGTATGCTGCACGCATTTTTGTGGTTGGTGTGAGGTATGGGTTCTACTTCACTCTTTGGCAGACGGAGATCCAATTTTTATGGAAACATTTATGGAAAAGGTTATCTCTTCTGCTCTACGTGCATTTTATTTCTTTATCAAAGATTCAGTCTCTGTAGATACTTGATTGCATTTATGGATTCTCAGTTCTAATCCATTGGTCTTCGTGTCTATCGTTTTACCAGTACCAAGGTGTTTTGACTACCATCGCTATATAATAGTTTTTAAAGTCTGTGAAAGTCTTTCTACTTGATTTTTTTGGTTTTTAAATAGTGTTTTGGGTATCCTGGGTTTCTGTCCTTTCCACATAAAGTTAGTGATTAGTTTTCCCAATCTGGGTGGGTTTTAACCACCACCATTTGGGGTAGTCGTTCTGAGCCCTTAAATGTTTAAACCACTCAGTGACCCTGCAAACAGGATTAGGTCTGCAATCCCCCAACACACAGTACATTAAAACTACTTTGCACAGAAAACATTGCTCATCTAAGATAAGGATCACGTAGTGTCGCTATATGACCTTTTTGAAAATCAGAGATTATCAGAGTCAAAATAAATACAGTGCTTAGAAGGGACAGGTCCAACCCCCTAGATGTATAAAAGAGGACACAGGGCTATACAGGAGGGAAAAACTTGCTCAATCAAGGCCAAGTATTTGGAAGCAACAGCTGAGACCAGGTCTTGACGCATGGTTTGGTCCTTTTTGCGTGTATCTTCAGAAATGAAAACAGAGGAGACTGAGTCTCTGAAAGTCCCAGGACATTCTAAGAAGGGATATTCCTGTTCTACCTGCAACTCTCATGTGAGACCATTGTTAGAGCTGTGGATTTAAGGCAGAAGAATAATGATTAGTCTATGAGTCTCATTTTCTACTGGCATAAAAATAGAAGAGATTTTTTAAAACACCATAAGCTTGTTTTATTATTGTTTACCTATTCTTCTAAAAGAGAAGAACAGACTAAAATATGGATAATTGAAGTTTCCAGTTAATTGGGTCCTAGTTAATCTAGGCTTTTATTATTTCTAAGCCATTTCATTACAAATTCTTACTGGTATAATTGCTTTAGAGTCTGCTCCATATGGTGCTATATTTTCTCCAAGCGAAACTGACCCCAAAATGGAGAACTCTTTGCATTTAATCTGAGAGCAATACTCAGTTTTTTGAATGAAGATGGCTTTTATTCTGCTGTGTTTGTGAGCCACTGCCTTTTTCCTTATTTTTATTTTTAAAAATCCAATTTGAGCTTTTTGCCTCATGTCCTACTCTCAGACACCATATTAAAAAAAATGACTGAAAGAAAATCTTTTCCCATAGAAAAATCTCACACATAATGATGCCAATAGGCCTTTCATTTTACTGGTTGCCTGGCTGACTAGTATATTGGATATAAGTGGAGATGGGGAAATAACAAGGAACTCGTTTCTGCTGAGGGGAACAAATCCTATAGTTATGAAGCTGTAAGGAAAAGCACAATGAAAAATAATCTCGGTATCACAGAAGAAAGCAATTCTCAGCAGTAAAACAGTAACAAAGAGCAGAAAATCTTAGGAAACACTCAAAATAGGCAATAATAGCACAAAGGCATTATATTTCAAACTGCAAGAAGAATTGAAGGGTGGAGGGACTTTCTGGAGAACTCTTGAGATTTGTTCTCAAATGTGTTCATTTGCTTTTCCTTATTTTTTTTCCTTGTCTGAGTAATTATCTCATCTGTTTAGGCATTCTACTTTTATGTCACAGCAACAGGGTAAGACACTTAAGATACTCGTTAATTAAGACGCCATTTGTAGTCTACTGTGAAGGATAATCACTTGTTAGCTTAAGATGGGAACTTATGACTTCAAATAATTACATGGTAGGCTCTCTGCTGTGAAGCTAAAGACTCTAAAATTCAAATTGATGACAGGAACTAACTAGTCCTCTAAAATGAAACAAATATATATTTTTAATTTCAGCAGAAAGGTAAGGGGGAAAAAACCTAATTAATGAATGGGCTGTAACAAGTAGTAATTCCGCCCAATTTTAGCAATATACTCCACGCCAGTTATTCTTTATAAAGCAAAGAGAATGTTATTGCTTATTTGACTTTCCAGGAAGTAAAGAGACAAATGCAAACTCAACATAAATGTTTTCCTTTGTGCACCAAAATTCAGTAGCATGGCCATAACAAGAATCGGAACCTGGTTCTAGTTAGTTGATGTCACATTAGCCAGAGGAGCTCAAATGACGTCATAGGAGCCCAGTAGGTGTCGAGGATCCTCTTTGTTTTCCGGATGAGAAAATGGAGCTGAGATGGGTCTGTGGCTAAGCCAGGTGCAAATGTCCGTAAGCAATCTCCAAATCAGACTCTTTCAAGCCTCAATGGACAGCCCCAGCCCAGAGGGTCACTTCTCTAAGGAACAGGTGAGAAAATCACCTGAGACCATCAAGGCTGTGGGTTTGTGGGTTCTGTCCTTTAATTCCCTTCTTTTTGTTATGATGTGTTTTGTTCTGTTCGTGTGAACTTTTGTCCTCCTATGTAAAAACAGACACATATGTGTCTTATAACATCATCTGGAAGTCCTAATTAAAAGTTGGCGCTTTGCAGGGGGAGAAATATCGACGTGTAAGACTCGGTTACAACTCCGATTAGCCTGACAGTGGATTTCTTCCTCCGAGGTTGGTGCATATGTGTGTGACGCAGGCAGATGTGAGGAGCATTTCGCCTGGAGCCTGTGAAAGGAAGGGCACACCTACTGGAAAGCAACTTACAAGCATCAATTCTTCCTTCTTCTGCAGGTTCTGTCCTCGAAAATCCCCTTCAAAGCAATCATTTGTGCTTCTGACATTAATGGCACGACAGGCTCAAGCCTTTATAAATGAAGAAAATAGCTATGAGGATTTTCACTGTAGAGTAGTGTAGCTATTACAGATTTTCAATTAACCTTTGCGCCTGCTTGGCAAATACCGTAATGGTCAGATTTCAGTGCCATGGACTATGTCACAGTGCATGCGATACAGCTAAGGATTTAAGTGAGACTTGAAGGACATTCAGCAAAAGAAAAAATATATAGAAAACAGCATAATTATTTATTTGTGTAGAAACAATGAGTTTAAATGGAAAGTTATCTGATTCTGACAAGTAAATATCCACTATTATTCTATGGGATACTACTGACACTAATGTACCATGCATAATAAAACCACTATATTATATTTCAGTCCAGGTGTAAGTAGAATACTGTCTTAGGCTACAGTATAAATCACTTGAAGGGGCAGTAATCCTTTCCTTTCCAGTGCTCCAAGGAATGACAACACTGTGATATGCATCCCAAAACACACACCTACACAAACACGCCTGTGCACACACAAAAGCACTAAGAAAGGTATCCAATATAATTTTCAGTATCTTCAGCGTCAATTATCTGTATTCTGAATATATCATCCACTCATTTTGTGCATGGGGAAGAAATGGCTATTTCTGGGAAATGATCTCAGCTCTTAAATGAACTCTTCCTAATATCCAAAAAGGTCACACTGAAGCACACGGATCCCCAGAGGTCTGCCCAGGTAGGGAATAATGTTGGTATTCGCTAGATTTGCCTTATCAGTCAGACAGTGAAGGGTAATTCCATTCTTTGGAAGTCGTATTCCCATGACTAACACATCCACTCAGCTACCTTTAAGACTTTCGGTGCATACAACTGAGTCATTGGGCCCCAGAGCTCTTTTATCTAGACAAAGTGCTCTTCCTTCAGATACTAAAAAATGGCATGACTTCTAACTCTCATTTATTTCCTAAATAACCTATCTTATTTAAAAAAGTGGGCAATTCAGGTACTAAATCAGTCGGTTTAGTAATAATCTTTTCATATTGGCGCCTTATATATAGAATTCAAACATGCTTAAACAGGAAGCTACTACAAGGGGAAAAGAATGAGAAAGATTAGTCGTCTTAACTAAATCAAGTGCACTCTGGAAATAGAAGATCACTCAGGAATTAGTTACACTTTTTTGAGACAGGTCTAGAAATTTTTATGACAAGAAACGGTTGCAGCATACTGTACATTTTTCTGAAAATGGTAGAATTAGGCAATTTTCTTTTCTCTTTTAAAATAATACTCATCCGTATTTTATTCAAATTATATTAATTTATACTTCAAAGTATATCCAGTAAATCAACCCTTTTACAACCACTACTGCTTTCTCACTACCCGAGTCCCTCCTCTTCTGTTTCTTTGTTTCAAGAAAAACACTATGGCCCATCTCAGAGCCTTCCCAAAACTTCAATTGGCTTGGATTTCATGGGCTTTTCTTTGCCAATGGACTAAGGGGAAAATATGCCTCCACTGTAGATTGAGGAAATCATTCTCATATTTTTAAAATGCACATTCTCTCTGCTCTACTGTTTGGTCAAGTCTTATGTGATCCTAACTTTTGACATTCAATATTGTAGATTTTCAAAACTCCAAAATCAATTTCTTTGCTTTGGTGCTGCAAACAATAATTATTCTTTTGAGTCAGTGGATGATTTCAAATTCTACCTTAGCAGAGGAAAAATCAAGATATTGATAATTCTTTGCCGGTCATGATATATATATATATCAATATCGTCTATGGATGCTTTTCCTCATATACAACAGGGCTTCCAAATGTTTGTAGAAAATGGAATTAAAGGATAATTGTACTATACAGTAACTATTTGAAGCCCCATTGTATGTAGGTTAATGTACTAGGTACAGATTAAAGGGTGAATCAGTTTAACTGGAGCTACTGTGAGGATTGTCTTTGGCTAGAAGAATTTTAGTTTGTTTAGACGTTCAGAGTCCACAGTAGCCCTAAACATCACCTTCCATAGTGCGCCTTCTTCTCTTTGCCAGTTCCCCTATAGCTAAGATTTTCTGTAATACAAACACTTGGGACATTTTGTATTTCTCTTTCACACCATATGGTTCACAGGGTAACACCCATTGCTTCTGGATGACTTATACCACGGTTTACAGTTAAGGGAGGGTGCAGATACAAAGCAGCTTCAAAAAGTTTATGGGAAAAAATGAAATAAAAGATAATGAAATGTTTTCATGACCTTTTGGAAGCCCATTTGTATTTGGACCAAGAATTCTTAAAAATTCAGAACAGGTTTCCAAGAGAAAATAATACAAGTAACCTTAAAAATTCTGAACAGGCTTCCAATTGTAAATAATACAAGTAGCCAGAATTCTCAGACATTTAAGGAAAGTAATTTGTTTTTTGTGTTTGTATTTTGTATTTGTTTTGTTTCTTGACCCTCCTTCCACATGTCATACATTTCAAAAGTTCATATATATCAAGGAGAGATGTACAGTCATTATCACAATCATTCTAGTACATTTTCTTCTTCCTTGTACTCATTATTAGTGTAATTATTATTTTTCACCTGTGAGGAAAATATACACAACAGGACATCCTCCAATTCAACATCTCCTCCCTGTATATTTCAGTGCTGTTGAGTATACTGTTATGCATCCATTATTCATATCCTTTTCCAAATTATTCTACCACCATTAACATAAATGCAATGCCCCCTAAGCAAAAGCATTCCTCCTTCACACATGGTAACCATGGGTCAACTTTGATTTCTTTTTTCTTTTTACTAGTTTTCTTGATATAAAATCATATATCATACACTCACACTGTTAAGCCACTTTTAAAGAGTTGTGTATCCATTATCACAATCCGATCTAGTACTCCCTCCCTACTCCCAAATTCATTGTTTGGTCCTCACGGTCCCCCAGCCCCTCTCATAAATACAGGCATCAGTTTTTGTCTCTATTTATCCATTAACCTAACAAACAGTAAATAACAAAACAAGCCAGAAACTCACCAACTGCTCCACTGATGACCCATGAATAAAGTAATATAATAATAAGTAGAACATAAGAATAAAGAGTAAAAAAAGAAAAGACCACCAACATTATTTTATTTTTAAGTCAGAGAAGAAAATGGTATTGTGGAACAAGGGAGAAATATTTAAGCCTAGAACAAATTTAGGTTGGGTCAAGAGGGAAGCCAACTGGCCAAGTATCATATTACACCATATTTGGATTGACCATAATCAAGTGTACAATAATCTGTCCATTTGTGAAGCTTTTCCAGAACCCTTGCCTGTGACCTGAAGGGCTCTGCCTGAGACTTAATCTGACTAGATCCTCTGCAGATAGATTTTGGGCTCCTACTGTCCTCCACAGCCTTCTACCAATTGGAAGTTCACAATTTAAACTGTGATACTTTCGCTTCATCATATTCGCAGAGGAAATGTTTGTTGGGGGGCGGGGGGGCGTGCTGGTTGTTGTTGCTTTAATGTTTGGACTTAATTTTTATTTTGGGCACTGTGGTAGTTAACATTATCTACTGTCAACCGCGAAGGGGTGGAGTCTAGCCTGTCAATCAGGTTATAGCCAATGAAGTCTCTGTGTGGGCATGAGCTTCTCAAGGAGTCTGGGCACTCCTGTCTTCTTCCCTGGAGGCAGCACACACACTGTCTCTGCTTTGTCTTCCTGCTGACCAGCCAGACAGGCTATGCTGATGGAGCCAGAGCCTTAGAGCTGAAGGAGCCATGTGGAGACCCCACCAGCCATAATATGCTTCCACTCCCATTGGATCCACAAGACTTTCCACCTTCCAGCCTGTCATCTTCCTGAACTCGGGACCATTGCATGTGTTGTATGAGTCTGAAGAGGAATTTGCAGACTGGTATCAGACATATGGGCTAATGTCGGACTTATGGACTTGATTTAACTGGACTGGGCTGGGTTGTTTTCTTAATATACAATTAGTCTTTTATATAAAGTTCTTTCTTATACATATGAGTGTCTCTGGATTTGTTTCACTGGTTTCCCGGACTAAAACAAGCAAGTATTGGGCCAATTGACGGAACCAGATTCCCTGTCACCATCTTGACCCAGATTCCCATGCCCTTTCCTAGTCAAACTGTAAAAGGAAATTACTAGAAGGAAAAACAACATACTTGGTCAAAATATCCATGGGGAGGTGGACTTTCCAGATCTGAACACTAAGGTTTATGTGTAGGTTCAAGGCTGCCTGGATATTCACAGGGTCGGGGACTTGTGTATACCTGGGTTGACTCAAAAACTTAAAACATACAATGTTTATAGGCTTATCTTTAAAAAGCAGAACCATCGTTATTTTCATAACAAGCCTAAAGACATATTAGAAACCTAGTGAAAAATAGCCAATCTTACCTGGGGAGAAATTGTCACCATCAACATACAACAAGGCAAAAACTATGCAAAGGTCTATCACCCTGCTCCTGCTCATTATATATATATAACCTTGACTGCACAAGCAGGGGACTTTAGTATGTCTATAGAGGATCCCTGGGGGCCTGCTGAGTGACTTGTGTTGGGCTGTGCAGGGGCAATGAATTATTCAATGTAGCTCTTCTAGGCAAAGTCTCTAACTCCTACCTAATTATCTTCTCCTGCACGAGTCTGGTAAGAAAGTACGGGAAGATACTGATAGTATTCACCCATGAGTAACTGGGAACATGATTCCCTGGAATACAAACACTACAGTATATGAAGTGAACCCTCTGGAAGAAGGAGTTCATTAGCAGCAAGAGCCAGGAGTGGAGCGCCACAAAAGACCCGGATGCAGAAGACAGCTTTGACATTAGAGGAGCAGCTGATGAACCAGGGACTAGAGCCAGGAAGAGAGTGGTGGGTGTCCTGACCCAGAGAGCAAGTGAAGCGAGGTGCTTTTGTGCAGGAGGCCAACTTGCAGAGGGCGGCACCTGTGGGCACATCATTGGGGACATTGGACTTGCCAACATGGTGATGGAGCCAACACAGTAATGAGTGCCTTCCCTGAGTGAGGTGCCTCTGGGCACCTAATTCATGGAGCTGGGGTTCTGACCCATTGAGCTTGAATTGAATACCTTCAGGTTGAGGCTTGCAGCAAAATGGCATATGCCTCTTTGGCCATGTATCAGCACATCTGAAAGGACTTTGTAAGATAACCTGATAAATAACCATCCTGAGCATTTCTCTGTGGCATTACAACTTTTTAACCTCTTTAGTAAACTCTTTAATCATGAATACTGACTGAGTTCTGTAGAGCCATCACAATGGTTATTGGAATGCAAAAGTAAAACAAAGAATACTAGTTAAGGTAACACATGCTGGTAACAAGGAGAGCCTCATGCAAAACATGTTCATCAGGATCCATATTGTCAGAGACCCTGGAGAGCAGTTCCATTCTGCTGATAGGGGACCAGTTGGCAACAACTCAGTGGCAGTTAGTTCGGGTTCGTTTGGATTGGACTTTTTTGGGGGGTTGTTTTGTTTGTTCACTTGTTTTGGTGTACATATACTTTGACAGACTTAGTGATGAGGTGGGTTACTTGTTGGGCTCTTAATTGAAAGGCCAAAGGTTCTATCCCACTAATTGCTCCATTGGAGAAACACAAGGATTTTCTCCTAAAGATTTCCATACTCAGGAACTTTGTATAGCGTCACTCTGAGACAGAATTGCTCAATGACATTGGGCTGAGTTTGGGGTATCTGGTGCATATTTTAGGATTCCTAACTGCTATTGTTAGGGACCATCTAGCTCCGCAGTTCTCAACCTATGGGTTGTAACCCCTTTGAGAGTCGAATGACCCTTTCACACGGGTTGCCCAATTCATAACAGTAGCAAAATTAAAGTTATGAAGTAGCAGCAAAAATAATGTTATGGTTGGGGGGTCACCACAACATGAGGAACTGTCTGAAAGGGTCCCGGCATTCGGAAGACTGAGAACACTGCTCTGGTTGATTCTGACCCACAGCAACCCTTTGCACAACATAATGAAACACGGTGGGGTTCTTCACCCACCGTATGCTTGTTCCTATGCCTGAGCCCATTGTTGCATCCACGGCATCATCCATGTCATTGAGGGACTTCCTCTTTGTCCCGGCTCCTCCACTTTACCCAACATGACGTCCTTCTCCAGGGACAGGTCCCTCCGGACAATATGTCCAAACTATGCAAGACGAAGTCTTACCACCTATGCTTCTGAAATGCACTCTGGCTGTCCTTCTAAGAGAGATTTTTCTTTTTTGGTTCCCCACTAACAGTTCCCACTTTCATTCCCCTCGAAAAGTTTTTAATACAAAATCAAAATACCTCAACTGGTGATCTGGGGTAAGTTTCACCTAAGAGGAAGCATATAAGGCACAGTATTTCTCTTTGTCTATGAAAGAAGGAGGAGGAGGAGAATGAGGAGGAGGAAGAAGAGGAGCAATGCTAAACACTGGAGTGCCTTACATTCTGGGGCGCCTGAATGAAGACATTCTCAAGCTTGGGTAGCAAGGGTTAAGAAAGTTCTGAGCCTCAGAACAGCTAGAATTAAACACAAACCCCTGAACAGTTACAGGGCTGCCTCTCCTGTGCCCTGGAGTCTGGTCTCTAGGGTTTTGACCCAGACCCAGCACCTATCCTAGATTTTTGCTTTGTTATTGCTGACTATGAGCCCTGACTCTGATTAGCCTAGAAATAGCAAATCTAGAACAAGGGACTGCATCTAAGCCTCTGCCCAAATTAGCCTTAGAACATTTCGTCTTGAGGTCAGGATGAGTATAAAAATTGCTCTGCTTACACAACTTTTTATTTATCATACTTAGATTGCCAAGTTATCAACAGTAGCTTTACCCTAAAGCTAAGTTATATGCTTTAGATAAGCTTTCATATAAGCATCTTCAAATCTAATATTGGCTTAGGTCTGTACTCTCCAGTATAGTAGTCTCTAACAACATGGGCTTACTGAACACTTGTAATGTAGTTCATGTGGCTAAGGAAGTGAATTTTTATCTATTAAAGAATCTCATTAAATTCAAATGCACGAACATTTATATCAGCTATTTTAAATTTTTTATTTTTGACCTTGATATGTGAATCTACTTTTCCAGTTATCTGTTTTATGAACTCTAAATGCACATCATATATTTTCAGTATTACCATTCTAACTGAATATAAAAGAAACACTGGATTTTGAAAACATAGTATTAAAAAGGTGGTAAAATATTTAATTAATAATTTTATGGTTTATAACTGAAATGATGATTATGTATGCAGACAAAATGTATCACCAAAATTAATTTCCCCCAGTGTTTTTACTTTATTAATGTGACTCTATAAAACAACTCACTGCCTGTGGTAGTTACATAATTTCATGCCAACTTGAAGATACATAAAAGTGAAGAGGTGGGACCCAAACCCATCAACCAAGTTACAGCCTCATGGTTCCTTCTTGTGGGTGTGGCTTTCTCAGAAGGAGGGCCCTACCCCTCTCTCTGTGCCTACACCCTCCTGTTGGCTGACACTGATGGCTACCATGGCCCTGTGATGCATCTGCCACCATTGGATCCACATGAGTCTGCACCAACCAACTTGGGATATTCTTGCGTTCTGCATCATTGCTTGTGACTGTGTGAGTCTTAAGGAAAATGTACAGAATAGTATTGGACTTATGGACTTTAGTTGAACTGATCTGGGATGCTTTCTCAATAAATATTTTTTTGATATAATGTTATTTCTTGTACATGAGTGTCTACTGGACTTGTTTCACTAGTCAACATGGCCCAGCACACTGCCATTGAGTGGATGCCAACTCAGGACTGGGTAGAATTGCTCTTGTGCTTTCTGAGATTGTAACTCCTTACAAAAGTAGAAAGCCTTGTCTTCCTCCCACCTAGCCCTTGACGGTTTCTAACTGATGGCCCTGTGGTTAGCAGCCCAATGCAAACCGACTTTGCCACCGGGTCCCCAGTCTGGGGATCTACAATTATAATGGCTTGAATTTTATTTCTTTGGGGCAGTGCTGATCTAGAAAAAACATGCTCATTAAATTGTCATAGTATACCACAAATATTTTACCATTTGAGTGTTTTCACACAAATATATTTTAACCTGAAACTCTCACTGTAAAGATAAGACACTCTTTTTTTTCCCCTGTAGAAAATATTGTAGGAAAACTCATTCTCTGTTTGATAAGAACATCTGCCTAGTTGTGCAAAGCAAAACAGGAAGAATCACTTAGGCTTCTCACTCTTCTCTAAAATTTGCATGCAATAATGCATTCCCAACATTATTTCTGAAGCTTCCACCATCACCAAAGCTCTGTCTGTTGAAAATCCTCCTGCATGAAAGAAAGAGAGCAGATGAATGAATGAAGCAGATTGGGATGTTATTTCCTTTTCCTTTTGTTAGCTGCAAAGTGCACCATATGGACATATCACAATGCTCCTTGCAGAAATTTGAATCTCTGATAAAGTTTTATTTTTTTAACAGAATGACATAGAATACTCATGATGAATGAACTTTAAGCATTAAGTGATGAATGAGTTTTTGAATAACCATCCTTTCAGAAGCTATATCAAGTTTCTAGTAATAAAAGCATCAGAGTTCTGTGTAAGTGGCTCATACTGAAGGATTTTAAGCAAATATAATGTCTCTATAAAATATGGCGACATGCAATCTATCCATTTCAGGGTTTACATCTGAGCAGATTTTAGAGATGTAAAAATTAAGATTTTCATCAACTCTGTCAGTTTTCTGAAATGACAGAGTCAAATTAACTTGATGTTCACATATGCTATCTTACTAAGTTTATGTGAGAAAATGTTATCATTGTTTGGAGATACTGCTAAAATCACAATATAACCCATTGTGTTAGTCCGGGGAGACTAGAGAAACAAATTTATGGTCACTCATATGTGTATAAGAAAAAGCTTTATATACAAGAGCAATGGAATATTGTAAAAACATTCCAGCCCAGTCCAGATCAAGTCCATAAGTCCAATCATAGCCCATGTCCAATACCAATTTAAAAAGTTTTCTTCAAACTCACAAAACACATGCAATGATGTCGAATTCAGGATGATCACAGGCCAGTGGGTGGGAAGTCTTGTGGATCCAGTGCCACTGTAATCATCTCAGTGCTGGCAGGTGTCTCCACGTGGCTCCCCCAGCTCCCAGGGCTCTGGCTGCACCAGGGTAGCTTCATGTGGCTTCTAATCAGAAACGTTTTGCAGGGAGTGCACAGAGAAAGAGTATCTCCTGTCTCCAAGGAGGAAATACAGGAGTTCCCAGAATCCTCAGGAGAAGGCCATGCCCACACAGAGGCCTCATTGACTATGACCAGATTCACAGGCTAAACTCCACCCTTTCATTGACAGGCTAAGCTCCACCCCTCTCAAATTTACAAACAATTATATAACTATCACACCCATGGAAGACACTCTTTAGCCAAATAGTGGATTTATTTGGCAGCACTTTTTATAACATATATTTTTATTTTTAAAAAGGCAAAAGTAACTGTCCTGACAATTCAAATATGTCAGCATAGACCCAGAGGTAAGTCATGCACAAGCCAAACATTTAAGTGTTAGAATTAGTAGCCTTTGGATAGATGAAAAGGAATAAAAAATAAATAAATAATAGATGGTGTTATAATCAAGACAAAGAAAACATAGTTACCAGCAATTAAATAAAATGAATGTGGCTAAACTGAAAACTCACTGCCACCAAGTTCTGACTCCTCGTGCCCCGGTAGGACAGAACAGATCTGCCCTGTGAGTTTCAGAGGTTGTCAGTCTTACAAGAGCAGAAAGCTTCGTCTTTTTCCCATCGAGAAGCAGGTGGGCTTAAATCCACCCTGCCCAACACAGAGCCCACTACATCACCCAGGCTCTTAATGTAGCCACTATAGGAGGGAAAGTTTTCTGAGGTAAAAGATAGATTTGAAAAACTTACCCAGGTTGTACTAGCATAAAATCCAAGGAGATCGAAAATGAGAAAGAAAAGTTAAAAGGCATAAGAAGTTGCCTGAGAAAGTGTTCCGTGCATCTATTTCGAGCCCTAAAAGGAGACGTGTTTTGTTATGCGTCCTGGAGTTGATTTTGCCTCATAGCAATACTAGGCAACACAGGACAAGTAGCCCACAGAGTTTTGCAGGCTACACTCATTCTGGGAGCAGATTCATAATGCCTATTTATAATGAATCCCCAGTCCCATGAAAAGAACAGTAAAGAAGCAACCCTATTCCTCCCAGACAAGGAAGTATCATTGCAGAACTTTGGAAACATGGAACGCTCCCCCTTACCCAGTAACAATCAGGAGCCAATCGCTGGGTATCACACAGAGGACCAGAGGAGAACCTGGAATTCTGTGTTCACTTAGAAGTAACAAGCCAGTACCACTACCAATAGGGGTGGAAAATCTCCTGTCAGCAAAGCCCTACTAAAACAGTAGGTTTAAATAAGACTGAGAATCTTATAACACAATATTCAAATTGGTCAGTTTTCAATTAAAAATCACCCAATGGATTTGGGTCTTCTTTATATTGAGTTGTAATCCGTACTGAAGGCTGCAATCCTTGATCTTCATCAACAGGTGCTTCAAGTCCGCCTCACTTTTTTGTTAATTAAATCATTTTATTGGGGGCTCATACAACTCTTATCACAATCCACACATACATCCATTGTGTCAAGGACTCCCGTGCATTTGTTTCCCTCATCATTCTCAAAATATTTGCTTTCTACTTGAGCTCCTGGTATCTGCTCCTCATTCTCCCCTACCTCCCCTCTCCCCCCTCCTCCATGAACCCTTGATGATTTATAAATTATTATTTTGTCATATCTCACACCGCCCAACATCCCCCTTCTCCACTGTCTGTCCCCCAGGGAGGAGGTTATATGTAGATCCTTGTAATCTGTTCCTCCCTTCTCCCTACTCTCCCGATATTGCCATTCTCACCACTGGATTCTCTGTGTTTCCAGCGCTTATCTGTACCAGTGTACAGGTAGAATGGGGATCATGATAGTGGGGGAATGGAGGAAGCATTTAAGAACTAAAGGAAAGTTTTATGCTTCATCATTGCTACAGTGCACCCTGACTGGCCCTTCTCTTCCCCACAACCCCTCTATGAGGATGTCCAGTTGCCTACAGGTGGGCTTTGGGTCCCCACTCCACACTCCCCCTCATTCACAAATATGATCTTTTGTTCTTTGATGCCTGATACCTGATCCCTTCCACTCCCCGTGATCACTCCAGTGTGTGTGCTTCTTCCATGTGGGCTTTGTTGTTTCACAGCTAGATGGCCGCCTGTTTATCTTCAAGCCTTTAAGACCCCAGATGCTATATCGTTTGATAGCCAGGCACCATCAGCTTTCTTCACATTTGCTTATGCACCTGCTTTGTCTTCAGCAATCATGTTGGGAAGGTGAGCATCCCAGACTGCCAAATTATTAGAACAAAGTGTTCTTGCATTGAGGGAGTACTTAAGTAGGGGCCCACTGTCCATCTGTTTCCTCAATACTAAACCTAAAACTATATGTACATAGGTCTATTTCCCTCTCATTGTTTATACATATATTTACCTATGTATATACCTGTATTTAGATCTTGGTAAATGCCCTTTGCCTCCTAGTTCTTTCCTCTATTTCTTTTTATTTTCCTTTTTCCCACCCAAATCCTCACAACTGTACTAATAAATAACATCATGGTAAATCGAGAAACGAATGTTGTCAAGTATTTTGTTTCTCTTAGATCCACAAGCAATGCTTAAGGAAGCAGCAGCCAAGAGATCAAAGGGTGCTTTGCAATGGGTAAATTTGCTGCAAAAGACCTCTTTAAAATGTTGAAAAGCAAAAAACTAAGGTGAGACTTCCCCAAGCCATGGTATTTTCAATTGCCTTCTGTGTGTATGAAAATTGGACATTGAATAAAGGAAACTGAAGAATATGTGCATTTGAATCAAGGGGCTGCCAAAGCATATTGAATATACCACGGACTGCCAAAAGACTAACAAATCTGTCTTAGTTGGAAGAAGTATGCTTCCGGACCCTGGAAAAGGACAACACACTGTGTAGTGTCAACAATAAAGATGAAGATCCTTGGTGAGATGAATTGACAGAGTGGCTGCAACAATGGGCTCAAACACAGAAACAATGGTCCATATAGAAAAAGAATGTTTGAAAAATGATTGTTATTGCAATTGTATAATTCTGATTTAGGTGAATGATATGACATATGTATTAAATACCAATTAACAATAAAGAATAATAATAATAATAAGAGTTGAAAATGAAAAATAAAAGCACTCAATGTAACAATATTCAGAAAGATATTCAACTGATGAGAAGCCAAATCTAAAACTTAAGAAAACAGAATGCTTGAACATAAGACACAGGAGAAATTGATGTGCCAAGCAAGAGCTAAACAAAAGAAATAGTTGGATAATATGCAAATACAATGTAAACTAGAGCTTACCACAAGAAACTCTACTTGAGATCTAGGGAACCATTTTATGGAAAACTTTGAAGTGATCAAGAAGACAAAAATTTAATCCATTACCCTCAAAACATTTAGACATTGTTCCTAATCGGACACATTAGACCTAGTTTCTATCTAGCCCTTGGTGACCTAAGCAATGTGTTAGACTGCTGGGACTTTAGATCTTGTTTTGAGAGGCACAGCCCCCTTCACAACAAGCCAGACTAGAAGGACTCAGTATGGAAACTTCACTGATGAACTGGGCTCTACCTCAAACTCACTTGTATCCCTTGAACTTAGGACTGAAACTTCAGCGTGAGAAAAAGCAGACGGCTGCTGTCCCGAGGGTCTACACAACTGGTAGTCATTGGGCTTTGGCTTACATCTCTTGCCTCGAGGGCACCCAAAGTACAGTAGGCTGGTACTACCATATACTTACTAATTTAATGTCCTCCTTGCTTTATGTGTGTTCGTTTAGTAAGGAATATTGAATTACACCATGGATTTCCATAAGAACAAACAATTGCATCTTGAAAGAAGTAGTCAGAATGTTCCTTGAAAGTGAAGATAAGACTGATAGGTTGAAAGATATGACATTGACCATCAAAATGGCATAGAGCCGGGCAAGATTTCATTCTGTTGTACCTGAGTTGCCATGACCATGACCTGACTGCACAGCAACACAGAGCAGTATAACTCAGAAACAAAACCTCCGGGCAGAACATCAGAAAATTCCATCAAATTCCCTCTCTGCTCCTACGATCTTCCTTGAGACAATAGCTTTCATAGGACAGTGCAACTCTCAAATGCACCGCCTGTAAGGAAAACGTCAAGCTCCGGAAACCCTGGAGCAGAGACTCCGCAGGGGTCCATTCTTTTAGGCAATCTTTTGTCATCTTCCTTTCCTTAAGTCTCAGGGTTGAAAATCAAATGGGAAATGTATTTGTAGCCAAGGGTGGAAAAGAAAAGGGAAAAATAACAGCAGGAAGCAGTTGAAAAACAAAAAATAGAAAGAAAAGAAGGACTAACCTAGAACGTATGATTTCAATGACAGGAAAAGTTGAAACCTAGCTTCATAGACAAGTTTCTCTCTCTTGGCATTATTGCCAGGGCACCACAGGAGAAACAGCTGTGTTGTTAAAGGATTTGATTTTAAGTCTAAAAGTATCGATCACATGGAGTGCACATAGTCTTTCTAACCAGAAGCCCTTTCATCCTAGGCTGTAATCGACAAGACCTAAAACTTCCCTCCCTGCACTGCTGGAAGCTTTGCCATTGAACAAAACGCCTTTAAAAACCTCTGCATTTTGATTTTCAACCTCTCAGCAGAGCAAATTTGCCCTTCACCCTGAGGAGAAGTGGGAGGTTATTGTTCATGAAACTATGAAAGAGCATAGCACAACAATGCAAATGAGAAGCTTGAAGTCTCTTTCACCTGTTAACGTTTATCCTAGGAAATACTTACTCTCAGAGAAAAGAGGGCGGGGGAAATACATGTTACCCTTTATATAGAACATTTTGTGAAGAATATTAGCACCGTATTTCAAGAAAGCAGGAAATAGCTATTCAATGCAAAGTCTCCCTCCTTCCTTCTAAGGCCACCTTTTAAGAACGTCTTGTTATTATGAGACGGAATGAATGTTTTCTGCCTGTCTGACCTATAGAAGTATGTTCATCCATAGTTCTTTAGCATCTGCCTGGAATGTACTGACTATAGGAAATAAAAATCACTGAAGGATGCTACTTATCCAGCATTCAGGCCAAACTCTCGAATAGCCACACATGCACTTATTTTAGACAACAAAGGCCTCCTGCTAAAATCTGGAGAACCAGCTAGAAGCAAAATAATAGAAAGAAAGTGCAATTCATTTGGTTTCCTGCGTAACCGTGGGATAATCAGTGATGAATCTGATTATCCACAACAAAGAGTACATTAGTGGAATTATACCTACATCCGTATCCTGGGTTAGGTCTTAGCTGGTCCATTTTGTGCATTCTGGAAAATATTAAATGCAACTCTCTAAATGTAAAGCAAGGGAGCGATCAAGTGTGTGTAAGGAGAGCTTGGCGTGTTTCCGCTGGTTAGTAACCCAGTGGGAACACCTCAAATGTTGCAGCCAAGAGGCAGAAGTGGCACAACCCACTAGTTGCAGTGGGTCTAGAAATACTGGACACCTGCATTCCTTCCAACGCCCATCTTAAATATAAGTGCCTCTCTGCGTCTTTTCTCTACTTTAGTTAGGACTCGTTACTGCAATATCCTTTTATTATAGTTCCTGAGCCTGCAGCGCAGTGAATTATTTAACATGGTTCTTCTAACATTGCCTTTGTTACTCCCACCAAACAGCCTTTTTCTTGTTGGGTCTTCGTGGAAAAGTGGGAAAAGATACTGATTCAAAGATCGTATTCAGCTGTGAGTAATTAACAAGGTTAATTGTGATTGCCATCCTGCCGGGTATAGCCTGAGCCCTATCAGAAGCAGGAAGAGAGAATGCCATTGTTGGAAAGAGAGAGGAGGCTCGATTGGAGCATATCCTTTGGACCCTGGGATTTCTGTGCATTCAATGGGCTGGCTGAAGGAGACAGCTGAGACCCCAGCGGAGCAGCAGTAGCAGCGGCAGACCTGAGCCTGAGCAGGAGCGGATGGTGGGTTTCTTGGCCCAGAGAGCACGGAAAGCTGAGTGCTGTAGGGCAGAAGGCTGGCTTAGACAGGTGGGTCTGAATACGGAAAAGGAGCTGGGTTTACTCACCCCCGAGGCGGAGCTGAGGACCTTCAGGTTGAGACTTAGAGCAGAGTGGTGAGCACGGGGCACCAATTAGCAGCCCTAAAGAGAATTGTAACCCTGCCCAAGAAGGACAGAGGGCAGGCAAGAGGCTAAGGGCCAGAGGGAAGCCTGCCTGGGGGCAAGGAAGAAGAAACTTGTCCTGACTGAATGAAAATACTGAGTCTGTCTCACCTGTTAACTTCCCTAATAAACTTTTAATCATGAGCATCATCCATGAGCTCTGGTTGTCCATTGCAATGAAATACCAAACTCAGCCACAAAACTAGAGCAGCGCTGAGATGGATGGGTGGTGCCAGAAGAGGGAAAAAGGGGTTCCAAGGTGGGGCCTGTCGGCCTCCGGTCATCAGAAGAGGTCACATATGTCATTTCCTCGAAACTAGATATTAGAATGCTATATTTACTTAGTACAGTGAAACCCCGGACCTCGTTCTAGAGGCAGCGTCAAGATGCGACGCCGTCAAGTTCTGAATCAATTTTTCCCATAAGAAATAACTGACAACGGATGAATCCAGTCAAGACCACCAAGTTTTTACTCTAACCTTGCCCTTTTATACAAAACATGACACAGAACTTTCCAAGTAAATAAGCTCAGAGTTAAATAATATCACTTAAATAAGAAACATGACATTGAAAATGTTTTTAACAACGACAGTGTGGCCCATACCTTGAGCTGGATGAGGATCTGGATCTGTGGACACGGATGTGGAGAGGAGGGATGGAGAGAGAG
>NW_022107431.1:51144544-51164276 GCF_000313985.2 Echinops telfairi | reverse complement strand
ACACACACACACACACACACACACACACACACACACACACACACCAAAATCAGTTCTGAGCTTATTGTTTCTAGACCGAATGGATCTCAGGAATTCTCCGGCAGAGAGAATTTTTACACCCCGTTTGCCTTTCCTGTCCACCAGGCCTGGTCTTCATCTTTCTCTCCTCAGACCTCTAAAATGGCTCCCAAAATGTGACTCCCACAAACCAATACCCTAGCGCACCAAAAAGGAAATCACCAGGTACACGTTTCTTTTCCAGGTACAAGCTCCCTCCGAGCCTTGACCCGTTGACATCTTTACCTCTGTGTTTACCTCTGTTCTCACTGCGCCTGTTTTCTTCCTTTACCAGCATGAAGTGGAATCCCCCTTTCCAGTGTGAGCCAGCTGTGTGGGGTTACCTGCCCCTTACGCATTCCCCAGGATTTCTCTCTATGAATTAACTCCCTCATCTGTGTACCTGCCTTTTCTCCATTTCCTCTTAGAGCGTTTGACGCCAACCTGGCTCCTAGCTATGTGAAGTTAGGGACAACTTCCCAAGCTTCAGGTTCCTTTCCTAAATATGAGGAGAATAATCCTCACAAGCCGTCCTGGGGGGATTCAATGAGATCCTGATGATTTCGGCAGCACAGCTCTTTCCGCTCTATCCCCTCCATCCAAAATGAAACCTCTTCCAAGGCTCTGCTTCCAGTTCTAACCACCGCTGCTCGTTCTTTCCTTCCTGCCCTCTGAGCCCTGAACTGCGTGCCCAGAGTTTGCCTCCTCTCATCACTCCTGGGCCCACTGCAGTCTGGCTCGCCCCGGCACGCCACCGAGACGGCGTTCACACGTGACACTGAGGCCCCGAAAGCCTCTGAGTTTCCCAGCTGTATTTGCCCTCCTTAGGGAACCAAAGGACGGATCATCAAATAAAAACTAGGGTGACTACCTGAAGGGGTGATGTTCTCCCTCGTTGACCGTATCTACTTTTATGGCTGTAACTTTTATCCACATTCTATGAGTTCCAAATATAATCTCCGGTCTCAACTATCCCTTTTCTAAACGCATCTATCGATATTTCCATAGACTTTCTGATAATGTTTTCTTTGATATACCACAGCACGGATGGATAAAAGGATCTACTCAACGGTCCAAATTAGAAAGTCCGGAGCAGCCAGCCCCGAGTGAATTCCCTTTTTCTTCTTCTAAGCTCCCCAAGCTCCTCAGTCCCTAAGTTTAGGTAACTTGACTTTCAACATATCTTCCAAGAGTAAGCAAATTTTGAAGGGGTAAAAGCTTTTTTAAATACTAACTATATGTTCTGGGATTATCCTGTAGATACAATCACACTGACTGAAATAACCCATGTCTATTTTTTCTTACAACCTATACACATAAACTCAGTCTGCAATCTGACTAAGATGTGCTCACGAATCAATTGCAGTGTTCTTTCTTTTCTGCACTAACTTTTCTTAATAGGTGTGAAACCTGCCCACGATGCCCAATTTAAAGGCTTCAAAATTGCCCATAAGGATGATGCTCAATGTCAGAAAATTAGTCCCTGGTGGCATAGTGGTTACAAATTGGGCTTCTAACCATAAGGTCAGCAGTTCCAAACTACCAGCCACTCCTCGGGAGAAGGATGGGGCTTTCTACTGCAGTAAAGAGTCAGAGTCTCAGAAACTCACAGGGACAGTTCTGTCCTATTCTATAGAGTCACTTTGAGTTGGCATCAACTCTATGGTGGTGAGTTACCTTGCATACTCTCACCATGTTTTCCCAAGCCACACAAGACAATAGGGCATTTGATGTGAGGGTGGAATGCATGGCCCTCTATTCCATTCAGGCTGCACACTGTTCCATGACCAGCAAACAGCAATACTGCTATCTCATTCTCCCCATGTTTCTCAGAAATGCGGTGCATCATCTTACCCCCCACTCTATAGAACTTCAACACAGTCCAGAAACCAGGGGCATTTAATTTTATCTGCTGCACTGTCAGTGAGCCTTCATTAATTAAATGTTTGTTGAAGATAATCCAACAGTTGAAGCAGTATATCATCAGGGAGCCACATGAAGTTCAAGCCCATTTCTGAAGTGGGTGTGGCACCAAGAACAACAATGCTGACAGCAGATGGATCTCGGCTGAAAGCAGAGAAGACCAGAAAATAATGAGTTGTGTCAAGCTGGGAAAGGCATTTGTCCATGGGGGAATCCTTTCACCATATTTATTCTACAAATCATTTAAGAAGGTGAACTACATTAGGAACATGGCTTCAAGAACTGCAGACTTCAAGATAGATTACAATGAATGTAAAGAAAGCCAAACTCCTCAAAGCTGAAGGAATACATAACATCATGATCAATGGAGAAAATTTTGAAATGCTTAAGAAATTTCCTTTCATTTGAATCCACCATCAATGCCCACAGAACAGCCATCAAGATCACGAGGTGTCGAACGGATCACTGAAGACAAATGGGTGCATAAGCAAATGTGGTGAAGAAAGCTGATGGTGCCCGGCTATCAAAAGATATAGCATCTGGGGTCTTAAAGGCTTGAAGGTAATCAAGCGGCCATCAAGCTCAGAAGCAACAAAGCCCACATGGAAGAAGCACCCCAGCCTATGCAACCACGAGGTGTCGAAGGGATCAGGTAGAAGGCATCATCAGAACCAAAAATCTTACCATAGTGAATGATGGGGGGAGTGTGGAGTGGAGATCCAAAGCCCATTAGTAGGCCACTGGAGATCCCCTTGCAGAGGGGTCTCGGGGAGGAGATGAGCCAGTCAGGGTGCGATGTAACAATGATGAGAAATACAACTTTCCTCTAGTTCCTAAATGTTTCCTCCTCGCTCCCACTACCATGACTCGAATTCTACCTTGCAAGTCTGGCTAGACCAGAGGATGTACACTGGTACAGATAGGAACTGAAAATACAGGGAATCCAGGGTGGATGAGCCCTACAGGACCAGTGGTGTGAGTGGCGAAACAGGGAGGGTAAAGGGAGAATGGGTAGGAAAGAGGGAACCGATTACAAGGAACTATATGTGACCTCCTCCCTGGGGGACAGACAACCGAAAATTGGGTGAAGGGAGATGTCGGACAGGGCAAGATATGACAAAATACCCATTTATAAACTATCAAGGGCTCATGCGGTAGGGGGGAGCGGGGAGGGAGGGGAAAAATGAGGACCTAATGTCGGGGGTTTAAGTGGAGAAAAAATGTTTTGAGAAACGGTGTACAAATGTGCTTTACACAATTGATGTGTGTATGGATTGGGATAACAGTTGTATGAGCCCCTAATAAAATGTTAAAAAAGAAAAAAAAGAACTCAAAGCACATATTGAAATGGGCAAGTATGCTGCACAAGAAGTCTGTGTTGTTTCGAAGAGTAAGCTGTCACGTTGAGGACTAAGATGTACCTGGATCATTTCAGTCACTTCATTTCCATGTGTAAGTCGGACTACGAATACAGAAGATTGAAGAAGAATTGATGCATGGAAAGTATGGTCTGTGCAAAGAATATTGAAAGTACCATGGTTACCAGAAGAACCAAAAATCCATCTTGGAAAAAGTACAGTCAGACTAACGCTCAGTTTATTCTTGGGAAAGGGCATCAGGCTTGGCATAGCAGAATGGCAGTGAAGAAGACCCTCGACAAGATGGATTGGCACCGCGGCTGCAACAATGGGCTCCACCAGAACAACTGTGAAGATGGCACCGAATCAGGCCATGCTTCTTTCTGTCGTGCACAGTGTCACCGTGTGTCAGAACTGGCTTGATAACACCTAACGACAGGGGTACAAGATGAAGCCACTTAGGAAGTAAAGAAAGATACATACAGAATGACTTGAGACTTCGAGCTAGATGATGAAATCGGCAGAGAGGCTATGCAGACCTCTTTAACAACGATGAGAGAACACGTGAAACAAATAGGGATGATAATTCTGGAAACTGAGCTTCAGATGAGAGGACATATGTTTGGATAAAACACTAACTAGAAGAAGAGGGGAAATAGTAGAACTGAATAAATTGAAGGACAAACTAGTGAACTTGAAGATAAACCTCTCAATATTAATCATCTAGAAGAAAAATCAGAAAAAAAATAATTTTTAACTCAGTGAAAGTTAAAGAATTATGTAAAACATCCTCAAGAGGAATAACTCGGGTGTGATTAAAATTTCAGAACAGGAAGGGACAACAAAATACACAGAAATAAATTATCAAAGAGTTTTTAGAAGAAAACTCTTCATGGTTTTTAGAAGAAAACTCTTCATGAAAGACAAGAAGATATGCATTCAGGAATCTGAATGAACCCCAAACAGGAAATCATCACATTATATTATAATCAGTTTCCAAAACCGAAGACAAGGAAAGAATCATGAATGCAGCACAGGAAAATCAAAAACTTACCTACAAAAAAAGGAAGGAATCAGGAGGAGGTTGGACCAAATCCTGGGAGGTATTTGTTGGTCCAACACAAAAATGGGAAAAGGTGGAAGGAGGGAGGGAGAAAAGGGGGGTATTGATAGTGAAATGAGACAGAGGGAGCAGGGCACTAACCCACCCAGGAGGAGAGTACTGGTCTTGTCTCCACAGAAGCGGGAGTGGGCAGGCAGACCCTACCATGATGCACCAAACCAGGAAGACAACGTGGTCACATGGAAGAATGCATGAAAAGAGAGCGCTAAAGGGCTGGCCCCAACCAGAGCCAAACTGACCCCCTCCCTGGAAATGGGTGTGGCAAAGAGCGACACTGAACCTCCAGGTTGGGGAGAGAGACCTGCAAGTCGCACCCCCATGAGGCAGGCTAGGAGGAGGAAGAGAGAGAGCTGGACTGGACCCTATGCTGGCACACCGAGCTCTGAGGATGACGTTCCTGCCGGGAGCTAATGGGACACAGAGGGGACTGGGCAACCGACAACAGCACATGTCACGATGTCCCCTTCCTGGAGCAGACACAGGACACTTCTGGGGTCACATGGTGGGGAGGCAACATGGTCTGAAACCCCCAAAATGGAGCGAACCAAGAAGGGAGCATACCAGATCAGCAGCTTTAGCAAGGCAGATCTACTAAGCCACTGAGGAGCCACCAGGGGGCGCTCCAGGCTGGGAGGGGCAGCTGCTGGACAGTCTTGAAGGCCAGAGAACAGACCAGGGATTTTTGTATACTTCTTCTCTCTCTTTTTTCAATTTTTATTTTTTCTTATTTATTTACTATTTTCATTTTTAAAAATCAGTTTGGGCTATGTCATAGCTACCTATATAGGATAGGCATGGGAGGCATGCCCTAGGCCAGAGCAGTGGGACCAACAGTCCCCGGGAGACCTGGGAGGTGAGGGTGGTGGGGAAGGGGGTGGGGAGCAGGCTGTGCCATGGACAGGGGAACATCTGGGGTGTTGGAGTCAATAACAAGGAGGAGATAGGGATCTGAGGCGGGAGGTGGTGGAGGGGGGGGTGCGGTGTTCGGAGCAACAGCAAACTAGCTAAGAGAAGGTACCAAGAGGCAGAAATAAGGGGAAAGGGACAGCGGGGCAAGAGGAAGGTAAAAGGAAACAGAGGAAGGACCAAGGAAGCAAAGCAATGGATAGGGGTATAAACATAGCAGTGTACATATGCAAATGCATTAATCCACAAAAATAGAGGTATTGACCCATTACGTGTATTTATACGGCAATACACTGAGATAGAGGATGGATTTTGGGCCTCTGCTCATAACCTCTCTCAATACAAGAACACTTTGTTCTAACCAATCGGCAGTCTGAGATGTTCACCCTCCCCACCCAATCACTGAAAACAAAATGGGTGTATAAGCAAATGTGGTGAAGAAGGCAGATGGTGCCCAGCTATTAAAAGTTACAGCATCTGGGGTCTTAAAGGCTTGAAGTTACACAAGCTGCCATTCAGCAGCGAAGCAACAAATCCACTTGGAAGAAGCACACAGCCAGTGCGGTCATGAGGAGTCATAGGGACCCGGTAAAAGCCATCAGCAGACACATAACAAACTAAAACATATTGTTGAGAATGAGGAAGACTGGAGCAGAGATCCAAAACCCATCGGTAGATAGTCGAACAATCTCCCCATAGAGGGGCCACAAGGGAGGGATGAGTCAACCAGGGTGCAGTAAAGCATTGATGAAACACACTATATTCTTCTAGTTCCTTGAGGCTTCCTCAGCCCCCACTACATGGCCCCAGTGCTGCTTCTCAATTCAGGCTAGACCGGAACACGTACACAGGTATAGAAAGGGATGGGAGCTCATGACACACAGAATCCAGGAACAGGAGTAGGAATAGTGATACCAGAAGGGTAGGGGGGGAAAGGGGAGAAGAAGGGAGAAAGGGGGAACAGATCACACTGACACATAACCATACTCCCCTCTACAGGGGGAAGAACAACAGAAAACATGGAAAAAGGGAGACAGCGGTCATTGTGAGAGATGACAATAATAACAATGTACAATAACAATGTACAATAACAATGTACAATCTATCAGGGGATTATGCGGGGTGGGGAGGGGAGGGAAAAGAGCTGAAGCCAAGGGCTCAATAGAAAGTAAATGAGGGCGATATGTGTACAAATATGCCCAATTTAATTGATGTACGGATTGTGATAGGTGTTGTATGAGCCCCCAATAAAATGATTTTTTAAAGAACCAATAAGACTAAGCTCTGACTTCTTAATAGATACCACAATAAAAGAAGGCAATGGAATGCATAAAACTCTGAAACAATGGAATTTCCGACCAATCATTGTACACCCAGTAAAATTAGAACATTTCCAGATAAACAAATTTTAAAGAAATTTGTAAAATCCAGATGAATCTTATAAGAACGATTAAAGGAAGTTCTTTAAATAGAGCACTCCAAATGGCATAGAACTGTCTGAGAACAATATGCATGACAACATGACCCAGACATCCGGAGAGATGTAGAAGCATCCAAAGTAAACCAAGAATGCAAGACTAAAAATCGAGAAACAGAGATCAATTAGTAAGTAAAACAATGGCAAAGTAAAAGGCAAGAACTATAGTTACAGAGCTTACAGATGGAGAAGAAATCAAGTAAATCTTTAAATTTTCATGAAGGGAACGGTAATATACGATAAGAGGGAAGTTGGCAAACAATGATGTAGGTATGGGTAGACACAGTAAGGAGTGCCAGAGTTAAAGGCTATGGATCTAAATACTGATATATACACAAACCTGAAATAACAGTGATCTACCAGTAAATGGATGGGTAGATGCCCAGGCTGAACAGTCATAGAAAGCAGAGTGGGACTATACTCGGAAATTCATATATCAATTTGAAAGGATATTTTTACATGGATTACTTTTGCTGTAAATACTATACGCATGCATGTGGTAGAGCATAATGAGGAAAAGCTGTGAAAATTTTTCAAATATAACCAAACCCCTTGAGGAAACGAGTCACTTGGCTTGGGGTCTAAGGACCACAGCCTTGGAGAAGGTCTCAGGACCACAAGGTCTCACGCCCAGATCCATCACGTTAGCATAACCTACAAAATCGGCATCCTACTTTGGTGAATAGCCACTTGGGTTTGAAAACTGTGGGTGGCCATCTATTACCGGGTTCACCCCATCCAGAGGAAGAAGAGTGATAAAAATAGAGGACACATGGGGAAAATAAGACACCTAGTACCACGCAAACATCAGTCTCCACAACCCTGAGAGACAAAAATCTAGATACCACTAAAAATGGTTCTGCAAAATTTTGCATTACAAGGTCCTAGATCGTGTGAAGGAAAAATGTAGAACAAAATTCAAAACGATGCTGGTTGGATAGAGGCGTGTGCAACCCCCGAATTACCCTTTGGATCTGGAAATGAACTTTCCCTATTGCTCAATTTTCAGTCAAACAATAATTGATAAAAGAATGCACAGTCTCTTTACCAAAAAGAACTGGTTAACAATATCAACAATTTCAGGAGATAGCACACAATCAAGAACTGATGCTATTGAAGAAGTCAAAGCTACACTGAGAACATTGATGGAAAAAATAAGGCTCCATAAAAGAACAGAATGTTCATTGAGAAGTTCAGCAAGCAGGCACAACGCTGGAGGACTCACGTGTCTGTGCCAGGTATTGCAAAACTACTCCCTGACCAAACTAAAAGATTCATATTTGTGACTGCTGCAAAGAAAGATGATGAAACAGAATGTGGAAGTCATTGAACAATATAATTAAAATCAACTGACAAAAATTCTAACTGAAGATATAAAAATGTCTATAACAGTATATCGGCAGGGAACTAGAAAATTTCAAGTTAAATTCAGAGAAAGATGTGGACAAGGGATGTAATTGCTGAAATCAGGTGCATTGTGGCTAGAAGCAAAGAGTACCATAAAGATGTCCACTCCTGTTTTATTGACTACGCTAAGGTATTGGACTGTTCAGAGCATAGCAAATGATGAATAGCATTGTAACGGGTGGAATTCTGGAATACATAAGCCCTTGTCGAATATGTATGGAGGCTAGAAGGCAGTGATTTGAGCAGAATAAGGGGATATTACATGGTTCAGAATCAGGAAAGGTGTCTATCATTTTTGCATCCTTTCTTCATACATATTCAATATGTATGCTAAGCAAAAGATCTTCAAAAGACAGACTATGGAAAAGAGCACAACGTAAAGATTAGGAGAACAGTCTTAACAATGTACAGACGACAAAGCCTTGCTTGCTGAAAGTAAAGAGGACTTGAAGCATTTGCCGATGAAGATCAAAGACTACAGATTTTATAGATTTTACCTCAAGATAAAGAAAACAAGTCTTGCTGACTGCATCATTAAGCAGCATGCTGATAAATGGAGGAGAGATTGAAGATGACATGGATTTCATGTTACTTGCATCTGCAGTCAGCACCATGGAAGCGGCAGTCAAGAAATGAAAAGATGTAATTGATGGCACAGGACCTTTGAGAAGTATTAATAAGCAATGATGTGACTTTGAGTAAGGTGTACCTGACCCACCTTTCACCTGGTCTTTGTAAGTGCCTCATATGCTTGTGAAATACGGACAAAGAGTAAGGAAGATGAGGGAATTGGTGCCTTTGAATTACAGTACTGCTGAAGGATATTGCATTTACCACATACTTACAAAAGAACAAATAGGTCTTTGACGAAGCACAGCCAGAATGCTATTTAGAAGCATGGATGCTGAGACTTAATCCCATACTTTTGGCATGTACCATGTGGGATCAGATCTTGTAGAAGGACATCATAATTTGTAAAATCGAGAATCAGTTAAAAAAAGATCTTCAGTGAAATAGATTGACATGTGCCTATCTCAGTGGTCTTAAACACAATGGTTGTAAGGATAGTGTAGGACCAGATACCATATACACTCGAGTATAAGCTGACCCGAATATCAGCTGGGGCACCTAATTTTACCACAAAAATTGCATAAAAATATGCTGATAAACTCAGCTTCTACACGAGTATATACAGTAGTTGAGTCTGTTGTATATAAGTTCACTATAAGTTGGAAATCCCACTTGTCTGTCAGTTTGTCCTACTGTGGTGCCCTGTATGCTGCTGTGATGCTGAAAGCTGTCATCGGTACTTTAAATACCAGCAGGATTACCCGAGGTGAACATGTTTCGATGGACCTTCCAGACTGATAACAGACTTGATTGCTAAAAGCGAGGGGGACTTGTAGCATTTGCTCATGAAGACCAAGGACTGAAGCCTTCCATATGGATTATAATTCCATGGCAAAAATTTACAACTGGACCAACAGACAACATCATGGAAAGTGGAGAAGACCGCAGTTGTCAAATGTTTCAGTTTGCTTGGATCCACAGTCAATGCTCATGGATGCAGCAGTCAGGAAATCAAATGATGTATCATTGTATTAGGTAAATACGCTCAATGTTTATGGGCTCGAGAGTCAAGCGATCAAATGATGGTTGTGTTAGGTGAATACGCACAAGACCTTTTTAAAGTGTTTAAGAGTATGGCCATCACTTTGAGAGGCAAAGTGCACCTGACTAAAACTTTATTTACATATAATTCACATAGCATACACGTCAATACTTCAGTATTTAGAAGTGTTATGCAATCATCACCACAAAAAATTCTACAACAATTTCTTTCTTCTCTAACTCATACTCAACATTTATCCTCCTACTCAATTGTTGTTAGCTCCCCATTTCCCTCCAACCATCCCCACAATGCCCCCAGGTAATCATTAATCCAGTTACTTTCTCTATGGATTTGCCTATCTTGGATTTCAAAGAAAGAAAATTATGCAAAACAAAATCAAGGAACCATAAAAGAGAGAGGGAGACCAACAACAATGACAAAATTAAACAGAGGTAGAAATTTAATCAAAAAGAAAGGCCAAAATATTAAAAACTGGAACAATTTTGAAATGGGTCAAAAGGGAAATCAAGTAATACACATCATATTTTCAATCACGTCATATGCTTTGGAGAGTTGGGCAAATGAATAAGGAAGGTTGCAGAAGGATGGGTGCATTTGAATTATGTTGACCGCAGCAATGGATTCAGGCGTCGTGAGGAAGGACGGGGTTGGGCAATGTCTCCATCTGTTGTGCTGTGTTGCTGTGAATCAGAACTGACTGATCAGCACCTACCAACACCAACAACTTGAGTTGGAACCAACTCTATGGCGCCTACCAGCAATAACAGGGTGATCTTTGTATAGGTTCTTGTTTTGTTTGTAAAAAGTTTTATAACTTAGCAAAATTCATTGACCCACATTACATCACTTGAGCTACATAATGACCCTGAGAGTTAGGCACAGGCAATTATTTACATTCTGCAGATGAGGAAATGAACACAAAGAGTGACGTAACATGCCCAAGGTCCACTGTGTGAGAGTGAACTTTGGGGCACAGCCGCAGAAGGAACACTGGTAGCCTGTCTGAAAGGGTAATTTCACGTGAAGCATGGCTCTTTCCAACAGCACGTGCAGAGCCTTCCCACTGTGATAGCTTCCTTCAGAATATGATTCACCCTCTCGCTTCATTTTCATCCAATGTATCTTTGATTTGTATTTCTCCACAGGATGTACATACATTTCTTCAGACCCTGTTATTCGTAACAAAAGTTACACAATAAGGGAAGCTCAATGGGAATGATCAACATAATTCAAACCTTCCCAAGCCTCTAGCTGAGCTCATTTTCAGTTGTAGTGACCTGAAGATTGCTTTTTACCTGATTGCTTTTTATCTCTGTGTTGATGTCTTGGTATAATTTCTGATTTATTGTCATAACACCCCTTAGCTATAATGCCTTTCCCAATACTAGTGTTTGTTCCCCATCAATATTTATTGCATTTTACTGCAGCTATTTTCCATTAGGATACACAAATAAAAATCAATATTAAGATCACTGTCTTATAGTACTAACTGCACCTGCTGCACTGTCAATTGTTAATAGGTATTTTTTTGAAATTCCAGTATAATTTTCTCTTTCTTAATAACTCAGTGATAAACTCAGCCCTGGGAACCTGTTTAAATTTTAAAAGGAAGCCAGTGTTTTTAAAAATTTTTGAAGGAAGTCAGGGCTGTGTTTACAGTGTGAAACATCCCTTCAGCCATCCCCACCAAGCCTATTGAACTAGCTAAAAAAGGAACTCTCACCTCTCGCTTTCTGAATCAGGCAGACTCATTTTGTTATTTTCCCGGGAGTTATTTCCTTTATGAGAATGAGGCCCCAAGGAACACCGGGACACAAAGAAAGCACATCTTTTCCCTAACACCTGTGTTTCTCGTATTTTACACCTCAAAATCGATCAAATTGTGTCGACTCCAAATACATCACCAAGATCCCCATGTGGAAGTCACACAGGGCGTCCTTGCTGACGATGTCGCCCCAGACACCACAGGAGGGGGCAGACAGCTCCAGTTGGGTCTGAATAGAATTGGAAGCAGCTCAAGGGCACAGCCCACTGTAGCACTGGCTGGCAGAGCATTTGATAACACACCAGGTGAATCAGTGCGGCTGCTACAACATTAATATCAATAAGCTGAGCTCTGTAGAGTATTTCATAAAGCTGTGGGGAAAATGAGAAGGAGCTGCCAGTTGTCAAAGCTGATTAACCTAGCCAGGATCTGCAAGACGCGTGGCTAACCAGCCATCAGCAGAGGTGGAAAATTCCTCAGCGTTCCTGTGCTCAGGGGTTCACCTGAATCAGTACGCTCTGCTTCTTTCATGTTCTCTCCCTTCTTTTCCTCACTCTGCTTATACTCACTGCCCTCTTTCTTCTGTTCCCCATTTTCTTTACCTTCTCCTCACCACTACCACATTATTTTCCTTCGCTCTCAAACTGGTAGTGAAACTTCTGTGTTGTGGAAAGTGCTCTCTCGAAATAAGAAAGGAAAATAGGTCCTCTGAGTTTTGTTTCCACGTGAGCGGTAAGAGTCTGGTCCGAGGACACCAGGAAGAAGAGGAGAAGAGGGGGGCCCAGATGGGCAAGCCCAGGGCACGATTGACAGGGTAGCACTCAGCAGAACACAAATATGAAGAGAGACACAGGTTTTTCTTCAAACCAAGTTCAATGTCAGGTGTCACCTATGCATCGCCCTGGGTCCAGAAGGCAAAGTGGAGCTGCTCCTTCGGACCTGTCACGCCCACTTCTCCCTCTTTGGGGGCTGCATCTATCCCAGCTCGGAGTAGGCAGCACTTGTCCTGGGAGAAGCTGCACAGCTGGCCAGCATCACGCCTCACCCGTGGAGCCCAATGGGATAAACTACACGAATCATGCACATCAGTTCCCCAAGCTGAATCACTGGGTGCCGGTATGATGTTCCCTGACTCCTCTCCAGCCTCCGCACAGGAATGGCATTGAATTCCCAGCTGTTGCCCTCTGCCAGGCTATTAGGGAATCAATGTTTAGTCCCACTGCATGAAGCCAACCTATTCCTCTGGCAGGAACTTTGTACTTAAAAAAAAACAAACAAAACAAAAACATTTTTAAGTGTGCACAATAGAATCAAAACCTTGGGAATAATGATTCAGCACCACACTAAGTGCATGGCTGGGATGCCAAACCCTGAAAGAGCAATTTAGGGTAGGGAAAAGGAAGAAATGGTTAGAGAAATGACTATTTTGTCTTCATGCTGCCTGACTTCATGACTAAAATAGAAGCCGTGCCTAATGCAGTGTTGGCAGGTGAGGAAGAAGCCCCGTGTCCTTTGCATTGGGGACTGGATTTAAGCATACATTGGAGTCAAAAGTAAAAGCTATTTCCGAAACACAACGGATGCACATCACAAGCTCCTTGTCCTCCTGAGGTCATTGAGCTCCATGTTTATTGATGAGCAGGCTTTATCCTAATCAAGATTCAAATCAGACTCTTCGGCTTTTTTTTTTAACCCAATTGCTGTGGGGTTTTTTTAAGTTGCTTAAAAATGAAACCTTTATGAAGAGCATGAAAATAACAAACATGAAGTAAAGGAAGCTTTTGTTAAGACTACAGAAACAGAGGAGGGGAGAGGAGGGAGGGGCGCCGGGTGGAATGCCAGTGATTAGTCAGGAAAAAATCTTTGAAAAACACTCTGTGCGAAACAGTCCTGCTGATGTGTCATGTCTTGCAAGTTTCCTATGAGGCATCAGTGTCTCCTTAAAGAAGCATTTGTCAGGAAGGGTGAGCTCGAACTGTGTCATCTTAATTATAACATGAGTACACTTCAGAGTCAAAATGAGTTTTTGGATTCACCCACTGAGTAAAAGACTTGAAAGCTAACCCAAGAAAAAATGTTTAACATTAGGTTTTCGGCTCCTGTGACTTCCAATCTAAATAGCCTAGCAACACAGAGATAAGTCTAACCGTTAAACCCTAGTCTCCGAACCATGAAACAAATCAATAAAAAGATTGTTGCTGGCATGATGAGAGTGAGGATAGAACTGTCACCTGTGTTTGGGTCACCGATGGACAGGTTAAGTCTCTTGCAGGTATCTGTCTTCATGGAAGAATTCTAATGCCCTCAAGGCCTCCTAAGTTAGCAATTTCGTGCAAGGGGACCATCTGAAAAAAGGCTACCAGCTTGGTTTAGTGGTTTCTCTGACAGCTGTGGTTTGAAATGGGTTTCATAGACAGAAAATCATCCAAAATAAAGCAAAATGCAAACAAATGGCCCAGCAACAATGAAACAATGAAAAAGCTCAACCAAAAAAAACAGCAACTAGTTTAATGAGAAGAAAAAAAACAAACTAGTAAAAACTGGAACAATTATACACTAAGTCAAGACGGAAGTCAATGAAAAGGTGTCACATTTTGACCTAACAAGATTTGTGTCTCATTCAATTCAGTCCACATGTGTAGTTACAGTCTAGGTTGTTGGGGGGAATGTATATCTGTAGTGAATAAATTGTTCATCTTGAAAAATTCTGTCCTGTAAACTCTTGATATCACTGCCATCACGCAGGCCACATCGTCCAACTGCTGGTCCTGCCCATCTTTTCCAACTTTCACAGTCCAATGACCAGTGATTACCAGTCACTTGATTGCATGTTTGATTAATCTCAGACTTTGAACATTAGTAAATTTTTTAAAAAATCTTCATCTTTAGCATTACTGGTTGGTCCATAAAGTTCAATAACCGTTGTATTAATTGGTCTTCATTCTAGATGTATACAGGCACTCTGAACACCATTGTATTTCAGAAAACATCTTGGACTATTATTTTTGATGAAGAATACAATGCTATTCCTAATCAATGTGCCATTCCTGTCAGAGGAGACCATATAACCGTTCTATTCAAAAAGACTAATATCAGTCCATTTCAGCTCACTAATGCCTCAGATATTGATCTGCAAATGTTCTATTTCATTTTTAAAACTTCTACTTCTTCCTACATTCAGTTATGGGAACAAACCTTTCCTAATATCATGAAAAACAAGAAAATATGCATTTAAGAAGATGAATTAATCCAGACAGCATAGACTGGAGAAGAAGAATCACAACATAATCAAACATTCCAAAACCAAAGACAAGGAAAGAATACCGAAATCAGCTCAGGAAGAACAATACCTACACCAGTAGTAGAAGTTCCTTGCGGACATCGTGATTTGGTCTGGGAGGAACTCCTGTGTACTCACTCATTGTCCACAGTGGTCAATGACTTCATTCTTTCAGAAAGATTGTTTTTGGCCATAATCCATGATCTGAAAATGAGTATTGATTAATATGTCCTCCTTGGGGACTAGAATTCACTTTCCATTTGCTCAGATTTGGAGATAGGTGGCTGCTTTTTTTTTTCCCCGCAATATTGCTCATTTTTAAAGTAGCCCCTTCCTCTCATTCAGTTCCATGTGAAGTAAACATGCTCCAAAGTTCTTTCCTAAATATAGAGCTCACGCTTTTTTTATATTTTAATATCCATTTCCCCATACTTTAATGGCTAGTTTAAGACTTTATGGAAAGTCTTTATGGAAATATACTTTATGGAAAGACAGTAACCTTAATATTATATTTTCTATAAGGCCTTTGTTGGTGGAACTTTTGTTCTAGTTATATGTTTCACTTCTGGAACTCAGAAACTCCTGTATTAACCACATCTTTAAGATCTCTGGACTTTCTCCATTATCATTGACCTCTGCATGAAACCAACCAATTCTTAGCTACATAAGTTTATCTTCACCTCCTTCGGTTGATACACTGTAAATGACAGACAAGAATAGGCAATTATTCTGACACTTTTCAACCACTTTCAGGGGATATAGCAAGAACCCCGTGAAGTTGGAAACTGTGGCTGACACCTGGATGCTTTAGCCTATTTGTATCTAGAGAGCAACAAAACAACAATGAATGATCAACTTGTGTAACTTCCCTCTTCTAAGTTTTCCTATAAAACTAGAAACTCGCTAGGAGCCCGGGGAATGGGCCCCTGGTCTGTATACAGAAGTGCATGCAAGCGGGCAATGTTTAGGGAACCAAAACATGAGAGCCCTTTAAAAGGGCCACGGGGAAGCATGCATTACCTAGTAATTCCACTTTTTCCATGAACTTTTTGAGGCTCCCCAGAAACAAAGATGCACTACTCAAATTCCCCTTCCAGGAGGCCTTGCTGCACAACCACAGGTAATACCGTGCACAGAGAGCCTTCAGGTGCCAGCTACCTTAAAGAGAACCTCAACTTGCAGAAAGCAGCTTTCCCACATCTGGTAAGAACCCATATCTGATGGTGTGGTCACTGTGTTGGGTAATCCTCCCTCTAAAGTTCCCCCATGAGGCTGAATAAGACTGGGAGAGCTGAAATGGTTGTTTCACTTCTTCCTTTGAACATCCTGGGTCCTCCCTCATCCCTTCACAGGTGTAGCTCCCCAATAGACATTTTTTCCCTGAAATTCTGCTTCACCATTGCTTCCAGAAAATCTATCCTGTGATAACTGAGCAAATACATCTTTCATATTTTTAAAGCAATATTCCAATTTCTGCTTTAGAAGGACAAAATAACTGCAATAATGAAAGTCCTAAAATTTCAAATACAATGGCTTTTACAGTCATTCCATGAGGTTTTTAGCAGGAAAACTTCCTTCGAAATAATGAACAAACACCAGAGTCTCACGTTCCTAGGATGGCGTGGCTATCATCTTACCCGAGGTCTTCAGACTGTGAGTTCACATTCTGCCACAGGCTTTTTAGAGGCCCTCCTGGGAGTAGCATTTCTAACACCGAAACATTCTCTTGGCTAGAACTCGATAACTGCATATGGAACTAACAAATAATATAAATGCCCCCAAATTAAGACAATACGTTTTGCATAACACAGAACATGTTCCACCTCAGTGGGCATCTTTAAAAGTCTTATTTAAAAATCTAAGTTATCTGTTGCTATGTTTGTGTCCTATTAATTGTCATTTAAGCTTAACCCCCCCCCCATTAAAACACTATTTCATTCAGGTCTCATTTGCACAGTTATCTCCTTAAAGTGAGACCCGTGTAATCAGATACAATTCTTGCATCAGACATGATGAACAGTTCACATTTGAAACCCTCTGAAAGACGGGGTCCATTTTTCCCCTCTCACTAATAGTCTGTCTGTAAGTATGAAAGTTTCTCGCATGCCCTTATTGAATTTTGAAACTATTTTTATCTTTGTTAATCAAATAGGAAGAATTTTTTAAAATCATTTTATGGGGGGCTTGTACAACTCTTAACGCAATCCAAATATACAACCATCGTGTCAAGCACATTGATATATTTGTTGCCATCATCATTCTCAAAACATTTTCTCTCCACTTGAGCCCTTGGTATCATCTCCTCATCTTCCGCTCCATCTCCCACCCTCCCTCTTCACGAACTCTTGAAAATTTATAAATTATTAATATTTTTCACGTCTTACACTCTCAAAGAAGGAAGTTTTAATTGAAAAATTATCTAATCAGTTGAAAATCTTTTCCTAAATGTATTACTCTTTTGTATTTCTTTCTCAAATTGCCTCTTGATGTCCTCTGTCCATTTTCTACCAAAATGATGATATTTTCTTTTTAATTCTGAACATCTCTTTATAAATTAACACAATTTACCCTTTGTCACAATTGTATCTTGATTCATGTTCAAGTCCTGCATAAGCACAATCAAGCATTCACAGTTATGTGAACACAATCCTGTGTTCCACATGAGCACAATTAAGTGTTTACAGTGCAAACAAAACAAAGGGATAATACATGGTTTTAAATCAAGAAAGGGGTGTGTAAGGGGTGCCACCAACCTATTCAATCTGTGTGCTGAGCAAATCATCAGAGAAGCTTGATTAGATGAAAAACAACACAGCAGCAAGCTTGGAGGAAGTCTTATTGACAAGCGGAGATATGCAGATGACCCAAACTTGCTCGTTGAAAGTGAGGAGACCTAACGGCTCGCTGATGAAGACAAGTGATTGCCACCTTCGGTATGAATAATAACTCAGTGTAAAGAAGACGAGAATCCTCATAACTGGACACGTGGGTAGCATCCTGATATATGGAGAAAAGTTTGAAGTTGTCAAGGATTTCTTTTTGCTTGGATCCACAACTTATGCTCCTGGAAGCAGCAGTCAGGAGATCAAAAGATGCATTGCATTGGATAAATCTGCTGCACGAGACCTCTTTTCAGTATTGAAAAGCAAGGATGTCACTTTGAGAACTAAGGTGCACCTAACCAAAGCTGTGGTCATTTCCATTGCCTCAAATGAAAGTTGGACATTGAATAATATGGAAGATCCAAAACGAAGTAATGCATTTGAATGGTGATGCTGCAAAGAATATTGAACGTATCATGGACTGCTGAAGGACAAACTCATCTTTCTTGGAAGAAGTTTGGCCAGAGTGCTTTGTAGGGGCAAGAATAGTGAGACTTTGTCTCATGCACTCTGAACATGTTATCAGGAGATGTCCCTGGAGAAAGACATCATGTTTAGTAGAAGAGATGGGGAGCAAAAGAAAGGAAGACCCTCAGGGAGATGGGTTGACACAGTGGCTGTGTCAACCCACAATGGGCTGAAGTGTGGGAGCGATTGTGAGTATGGTGGCGAACCGGGCAGTGTTTTCTGCGTTGCGCGTAGGGTCACCATGGGTTGGAACTGACCTGATGGGACCCAGCAACGGCCCTTTGTTAGCATGTACGACAATATTTTCCAAGTTTATCTTTTTTTCAATTGCAGATATATTTTACATATTAAAAATATAAAATCTGACCATCTTTTCTGGCTTACAATACTTACTAAAACACCTACAAAAATTAAAATACACTCCCAGATTACCCAGAAGATCTGTTGCTATGTGTATATTTAACTTTTATTTTTTAGTGAGTCAGAGCAAGTGCATAGCATTATCTAGTTTCACTTTAGACAAGAAAAGGAACCTTTTCTGTGTTGCTTTAAAAACATTGAACTTCTACCACAAGTTCTAGAGCTCAAATCCACCAGCAGCCCTGAGGGAGAAAGATGAGGTTCTTGGAATTATTTACCACATATACTTGAGTATAAGCCAACCTGAATATCAGCTGAGACACCTAATTTTACCCCAAAAACTGCATTAAAAATGTGGTGAAAAACTCAGCTTATACTCGAGTATATAGGTAGTCCTACAAAGTCTGCATCTGTTTTCTGTGAGGAGGATGTTTCTGTGAACAACCGAGGCAGTTTATTGTGCCAACCTGGCCAATAAACACATGTGGGGTTTAATTGAAGGGCGGAGGGAAAAATGGCTCTGTGAGCCTTGCCTTTTGAGTTCTCGGGCCTCTTGCTTTGTGATGGTCGGACCAGGGTGCAGCTGCCTTAGCAGTTCCCAGCTTCAGCATGCAAGGCTGACTTCCTGCAAGACATCCCCAAGAAGAAGCCACATGGACCTACCCTGATGCATCCTGGGTACTGGAGCACCCATGTGGAGACCCCTGCCAGCGCTGAGATGTTTACACATTCACTGACTCAACTTTGCTCCTGCAGTCGGCATCATTGCATCTGTTTTGTGAGATGGAGGAGGACTTTGTGGATTGGTGTTGGACGTATGGGTTAATGGGTTAACGTTGAACTTGTGGGCTTGGGCAGCACTGGGTTGCGATGTTTTCTTGATGTGCACATACCCTTTATATAAAACTGTCTCTTATACATTAGTTTATGTGGATTTGTTTCTCTAAAGTACCCAGACTAAAACAACAACTGATGGCAGTAAGTTTAGTTTTTAGTTTTAATGTAAGAAAAAGCTTGAAGACTTTTCAATGATTTAAAAGCTACATGTGCAGCAAGTGGAGGTGACTGTGATGAAGAATTTTTTTGAAGTAGG
>NW_022107431.1:51076816-51144021 GCF_000313985.2 Echinops telfairi | reverse complement strand
GAATTCGAGTCATGGTAGTGGGAGCGGGGAGGAAACATTTAGGAACTAGAGGAAAGTTGTATTTCTCATCATTGTTACATCACAACTCCACTTTCATAACCCAAGACTGCCTGTATTCATGTTTTCTTTTGTTTTAAATCAAAATCTTTAAAATTTTAATCTTTGCAATTTATGTTGGTATAATAAGGATAAAAATTACTTTGTGGCAAATGTATGATACCCTAAATGAGAATTCCAGAATACTTCATTATGCTAATGTAGAACCTGTATATGGAACAAGAAAATACAGCTCTGGGTTTATGTAAGGAAAAATTTTGCATCAGGGTTGAGTCTTTTTATAATACTTATTCAATCGGTACGTTAAGAGAATAATCTGAGAAGCTGGACTATCTGAAGAATAATGGAGCATCAGAATTAGAGAAAGTTTATTAATAACCTTCAATATGCCTATGAAACAATGTTGCTTGCTGTAAAGCTGACTGTAAACTACAGTATGGATTACAACTCATTGAAATAAAAATCAACATCCTCACAGCTGGACCAATAGACAACATGATGATAAATAAAGAAAAGATCAAAGTTGTCAAGGATTTAATTTTGCTTGAATCCATAATAATGAATCATCAATGCTCATGGAAACAAACAGCAGGCAAGAAACCCATCAATGTATTGCGTGGGGCAAATCTGATGCACGAGATCTCTTTCGAGTGTTAAATAGGTAAGATTTCACTTGGGAAATTGAGGTGTGTCTGACCCAAACATGGTATTTTCAATGAATAAAGAAGACCATAGAAGAATCAATGCATTTGAATTATGGTGCTGGTGAAGAATTGAAAGTACCAATACAGCCAGAGGAACAAACGCATCTGTCATGGAAAACATACATCCAGATTACGACTTAGAAGCTAGGTTGGTAATACTTCTCACATACTTTGGACATGTTATCAAAACATACAAGTATCAGGAAAAGGGCATTGTGCTTGGTGAAATAGAGGGTCAGTCAGAAAGAGGAATACCATGGGGGGAGACGAATGGAGGAAGTGGCTGTAACCCTCTCACCACGCTGCATTGAGTCAGTACTGACTCACAGTTACCCTCTAGGGCAAGATAGAAGTCCCCTTCTGGATTTCCAAGACTGTCACTTTTGGAGTAGAAAGTCCCTTTTTCTCCAGAGAAGAGGCTGGTGGTTTAGAACTTCTGACCTTGCAGTTATCAGCTCAAGGCATAACCACTATAGCACCAGAGCTTCCTGTGTCTTCCATAGCAGGTTTACACGTGATTGTGAGTGGATTGGGCAGTGTTTCATTCTGTTGTACACAAGAATGCTGTGAGTCAGAAACGAAAGAACTTACCAATAATCAAGTCTTTCATTGAATATTCTACAGGAAAATATCACAGTTTTAAAAGTCTATCTAATTATATAAATCAATTGGATATCAATTAGGATTAATAATGCTTAGCCATAACCCATACCTATAGAAGTAGAATCTCCAGTGAAGGGATGTGAACATCTCTTTTCCTCAATGAATACCTTAAGTAGTTCTTCTGCTTAGGAACGTTTGGGAAATAATTACTTATTTGTTCCTACAAAGAATTGCTCAAATTGAAGCTTGTTTTTTTTAATATTATTATTTTTAATGGAAAATCAGCTGCTGCCATTAGGATTTGGATAGTCCTAGATCATGTAGCAATGAACAGAACAACTAATTCCACCTAGTATTTAATATGAGGTATGGTGACCCAAATCTTAGTTCCACCTAAATGCTTAACGTGATGAGTTGAATCTGGTCATATCGGATCGTGATATTTTATTGTTAAATATTAAGAATTTTTCAAACAACTTGTTAAACAGAAATTATTCAAAATCATATTTTGTAAACTTACAAATAAATAGATATTAAAAACAAAAGTGATCAACACAAAAAAATTATCACTTCCTATTTTTAGAGCATTGTACTATATTATCTATGTTCTTCTAATTATTCACATCTATTGTATTTGTGTTGGTGATTTGAAAATAGCTGTAGTTGGAGTATTACCATGGAAATAAGAGAATGCTGTTAAGTCATGGATGTAATATTTTTTGATTGCCTAGATCAAGGTAAAAAAATATTTGATAAATAATCAGATAGTAAATATGTTTACTTTTTCAGGCCATATGTTCTCTTTCTCAACTACTTAACTGTGCCATTATCTCATGAAAGTAATCATAGACAGTATGTATAAATAAGGAAGCATGTCTGGGTTGGACCCAGGGTGAATCAAGGTAGTAATTTGAAGACTTCAAAAGATTTAAGAAAGTGAAAGGGGAAATGTTCTAATGTAGACTAAACTTAAAAATTCGTCATGTCTATAGTCACTAGGCTGTGAACAATGTAAAAATACAGTTACCCACTTTTGAGAGCTATTATCTAATTAGTAAAATCAGTCATTCCAAACACTGGATAAAGTTAAATGTTTCCTAGAATATAATTTCAATGTTTCATGCTCATCTTACTACTTAATGTAAATAAAATATGTGCCGATAATTCTGTCATAACTGTACTCATTAATCAATTGCAATTATAAGTTGGGTTTGGATATAAAAGTTGGATAAAAGAATTAATGAAGGCATTTTATGACACTCAATTGTTATAAGAAAGTTTCAATAGAGTATTGTATATTGTGTTAGTATTTGTAAATTGTCCTTAAATTATAAAAAATATAAATGTGTGTATGTGTTATGTTGTTGTTAGGCGCCATTATACATCAATTTCAACTCATAGCAAGCCTATGTGACAGAGCATAACAACTCTGTCGGATTTTCTGGCCTGTAATCTTTATGGAAAGCGCCTGATTGATGAACTGGTTAACACCAGCCACTTTTCTAAAGAAAGATGCTATCAGCCCGTGTAAAGATTTAGTCTCCGAAATCCCAAAGGGCAGTTCTAGTCTATCTTACAGGGTCACTAAGGGTCTATGCCCATGAGTGCGTTCTTTCATTTAGTCTTCATGGGAGCATAATACCAGGTCTTGCTCCTACAGAGATGTTGGACGGATTTAAACTGCCAATCCTCGTGGGGACAGCTGAATTCTTAACCACTGTGCCATCAGGACTCCTTCTGTATGTGTATGCACAGATTTTGGAAACAATCATCTGTTAACTATTTGCTAGAATGCTACTGTGTAGCTCTCTTACTTTATAACTAAGTAAAATATAGCAGAGATGCAGACAGTCAGCCCACATTTCTTTGGAATGGGCACAAGTATGGATCTCTTCCAGTCACTTGGACAAGTGGCTGTCTTTCCAATTTCCTGGCATAAACTAGTAAGTGCTCCTGGTGCTTGATCAGCTTGTTGAAACATTTCTACTGTTTCAACAAATCCTGAAGCCTCGTTGTTGGCCAATGCTTTCAGTGCAGCTTGGATTTCATCCTCAATACCACTCGTTCTTGATCAGATGCTACCACCTGAAATGGCGAAATGCTAACTAGTTTTTTTGGTATAGTAACTGTATATTTCACCTTTTGGGATGATGATTTCTGCATCCTTTCATGCTTTGTCCATAAAATCTTTCAATATTGCAACTCAATTCTTGACATTTTCCTTGAGTTCAGTGTGTTCTTCCTTTGTGGTTTTCTAACTCTAGATCTTTGTATATTTCATCACAATGTTTACTTTGTCTTATTGAGCTTCTCTTCGAATTTTTTTTAAGGTCTTTGACTTCACCATTTCATTCATTTGTCTTAGCTGCTCTATGGTTAACAGCAAGTTTCCGAGTCTTCTTCTGACAGCCACTTTGATTATTTCCTTTCTTTCCTTGTTTTCAATGACTTTTTAAAAATTTTTATATTGGAATATGATTAATATATAACTCAATGCTCAAATAATATTAAGAAGAGCTGTGAAATTATCTCCAAATCAATTTTAGAACATTTCCCCTCCAACCTTTACTTCCCCAGGAATTCCCCCCCAACCTCTATTTCCATTTCCCCAAGAAACCTTCCATCCTGTTACTGCTGTCTTTGTAGATTTACCACTCCTGAATTTCATGCATAGAAAAACACAGAAAACAATTACAACAACAATAATGAAAATAGAGGACACTCAATAGAAAAGAAAGCAGAAAATAATAAAAACTAGGACAAATTTAAAATGGGTCAAAAGGGAGAAAAATGATAATGTCAATTTTTTTTATGTATTAAATTTTAACCTAATTGTATCTGCAATAATCCACTTTCCAATACACTATGCATGATAGCAAGGTTATTCATATACCTGGCCTATGATTCAAAGTGGTTCACCAGAGACTTAATCCAGGAGTATTTCTCTCTCATTTTTTTTAACTGAAACAACTTTAAAATAGGTCAAAGAGGAGAGCAAGTGATAAGATATTACATTTTAACCTAAATATCTATGCCATAACTGACTCTTCAATGCTCTCTCTCTGATAATAAGACTATGCACATACTTTGGTTAGAGGGGATCCAGTGGAGACATGATCCTTGTGTGGACTCTGCAGATGGGCTTCTGTCATCCAGGGCTGTTTGAAAACCAATTGTTCACAAATTAAGCTCTGATACCATTCCCTCTTTGGATTCCGATTTTTTTAAATTTACAGTCCTTTGATCACACAGGCTAGTATGTTTCTTCCATATGAACTTAGTTGATGCCTCACTTGGATGGCATCAAGACCTCAGAGGTCTTTAAGATCTCTGAGGCCTTTAAGACCTCAGATGCTATTCTTTCTTAGAGCCAAGCACCGTTTAATTTCTTCACCACATATCTTTAGTGATCTCTTCAAGCAGGGCCATGTCACAAGAACCAATTACTTCAGAAAGGGGCTAGAATTAAGATGAGCCCCAAATCCAATGAATGATACTCTTGTCTTCTCACAGCTCATCAGGTCTTCTGCCATTAGTGTTCAATGCAGCATATCTGTTCTTGAGACGTTCTTCAAATTCAGGCAGGACAGACTCAAGGTTGTATTTTGGCTCTTGTAGGCTTGTTTCAATTTTATTCTCCATCAACTTGAATTATATATGTGCAATTGTGGTCTCCACAGTCAGTCCCTGGCCTGGTTTGAGCTGCTGATATTGAGCTTCCCACTACGCACTCCACATGAAGACACTCTGACAATGCTGCAGAACAATCCTGACATACAGCCTTTACCATGCCTGAGTTATACAACTCTGCTTCTCTTCAATGCATGCACGCAGCAGCAGCCATAGCAGCAGAAACGAGCCACTGCCTTCCTATTTCTACAACCGAATCTAGTGCTCGGCAAAGTGAAGGAGCCAAAAGAACCACTCCTAATTAGATGATGCCTGACTTTTCATGACTCCCCACAAGCAAAATGTGTAAGAAACTCAGTTCTAAATTACAAATGTATTTTTTAAAGTTGTGCTACTGCTACGACTTCATGAGGGCACTGGTGGCTTCGTGGTAGCATGTGTAAAACACTTGGGTTTGATTTCTGGCCATTATCCCTCATGCACAGGAGTCCCCTCCCCGTCTGTAGTGGAGGCTTTTATGCTGCTTGGATGCAGTTTCAATAGAGCTACCCGAAGAAGAAGGACTAGGAAGAAAGGCCTGGTGACTTGGTGTCAAGGAGCAGCCAGTAGAAACCCTGTGGATTGCAAATACCCGATTCTCTCACTGGGATGACACAAGACGGGGCAGTGTTTCATTTCATTGGGAATGAGTCTCCAGCTTGATAGAAGCTAGCAACAGTGAATATTTCCTATTCCTATGTTTTATTTCCACTTTGGAAAGTTAGTGAGCAGTCAACTTTAAAGAAGGAAGAAAATAAGAAATGAAGGTAAGAAAAGCATTAAATGAAGAAACAGAAACAAAAATCAACATTTATTGAGCTACTATCTAATACGAATTCTAGGAGGCAATGACACAGGTTTAAGTCCTACCTTTGCTGTTTAACAGCTAGATGACATATGATTGGTGCTTAGATTTTCTCTAATATCTTTAATATGTTAGCTACAAAATATAAATAATTAAATGCCTAATTTTACAAAGCACAGTGAATATTAAAAACATTCATATTAAATAAATCAATGCATATAAAATCATTTGCTAACTATAAAATCATGATAAATATAGAAAAGATTGAAGTTGTTAATGATTTCATCTTGCTGGACTCCACAATCAATCCTCATGGAAGCAGGAGTCAAGGGATCAAAACTATTGGATAAATTTGTTGCACCAGACCTGTTTAGAGTGCTGTAAAGTAAGAATGTTACTTGGAGGACTAAGATGAGTCTGAACAAGACCATCGTATTTTCAATGACCTCATATGCATATGAAAGCTGGACATTGCATAAGGAACACCAAAGAAGAATTAAAACATTTGAACCATGGTATTGACAAAGAGTATTGAAAGTATCATAGACTGCTAAAGGAAGAAACAAATATTTCTTGGAAAAAGTACAGCCAGAATATCTATTACAGGTAAGGATGGCGAAACTTCATTTCACATAGTTTGGACATCTGTCCAAATGACAGTTGTCAAGGGAGACCATTCTGTTGAGCAGGACATCAGGCTTGCGAGAGCAGAGGGGCAATGAAACGGGAAGACCTTCGCAAAGGTGGATACAGTGGCTGCACCGACGGGCTCAGCATCAGAACAATTTTGAGGGTAGCATAGGGCCTGGCAGTGGTTTCCTCTGTTGGACAGAGAGTTGCTGTGATTTGGAACCAACGCAGCAGCACCTAAGAGCTACCCTAACACAGCAAACGAATGCTAATTATCGTCTTATGAATCGTAATCGCTTTCTCTCCCAGTCATTTAAAGGGTATGATTAATTGCTATACGCTCCTCTACATGCATTGTACATTTGAATGTGCTTCACTGATTTGACAGATGAAGGAAAACATCATACTTTGCTCAATCTAGTCAAAGGTAAAACTAATTTTTGAAAAACAAGGCCAGTTTTGCATATAGGAAAATACTGTTGTACTTTCTAGAAGAATCAAAAGGAAATCCCTATGAGCAAAAACTATTGTTGTTGTTACTGTTGTTCGGTACCCTGAGGTCACCTCCTGCCCACAGTCCCTTATGTGCAACAGAGGTGGTACTGCAGACTCCTTGTAATGATGGCTCTACAAGAGCCGTGGTGTCAAGCCATTTGATTCATTGAGGATCTCCTTTTTCACTGACTTGTGATGTCCTTCCTCAGTGATTGATGCCAGCTGATGTCGTGTCCAAAGCACTCGGGCTGTACTTCCTCTAAGATGTAGTTCTTTAGTTTTTTTGGCATATTCAATATTCACAAGTGAAACACCATAAGTGATATTTAATGAATTTTCTTTACTCTTACTGTTTCATTGTCCCACTTTCAAAAGGACATGAGATGCTTAAAAATGCCATGGTTTGAGTCAAGTGTATCTTAGTCATCAAAATTTCAACTTTTCAAGATTTTAAAGATATCTTTCCTATATATTTGCTCAATGCAATCCATTCTTTTATATCCTTAAAAATAATATTTAATTGTGCTTTCAGGGACAGTTTGCCCAGTAAATTAGGTCCCATTCAAAAATGTCTACACAATTCATTCACACTGGTAACATTCTTTATAGTGTGTCAACATCCTCATTATTTGCATTCTGGTTGTTCTATTTCCTGTAATCTAGTTTCCTTGTTTTGTTACCATCTAATGTTTGCTTTGAATTTGAAGTCATTGTTCACCATTCATCTCCTATAGAGTTTTGTGGGGTTTTTTTGTTTTGGGTTTGTTGTTGTTTTTTATAACACAGCATAGTACTCACAGGTGATATTCATTATTTTATGAGCTAATCTATTACTTAGCTAAAAGATGACATGAGGGGATAGTTTCAATGCACGTTTTGAAGAATATCCACAGACAAATAGTGTTGGGGAGTTCTCTAGCTTTAATCAGTACAATAAATCTGATTTTTTTTTTTTACAAATTTTAGTTATGTTCTATATATATTTCGCATTCCATCAGGATTCATTGATTGTGCCCCTCATCATAGTAATAAAATTGACTTTATCTGTGGAAATAGAGAATGGAGAAGCTCAATATTGTTAGCCAAAACAAAGCCAAGGGCCAATTGCGGAAGAGACCATCAACTGCTCCTAGTTTAAGTTTTTTCAGCTTAAAGTTGAAAAAAATTAAAACACGTCCACAAGAGCAAAATGAAACTCTTGAGTATACATCACATGATTTTAAAGAACATTTGAAGAATAGATTTGGCACGTTGAACAATGACTTAGGAACTGATGAGCTGTAGGACAGCATTAAAAATATCTTACACGAAGAAAGCAAAAGGGGTTAAGAAGGCAGAAAAGGAAAAAGGCCAAAGTTAGGGTAGTTAATATCAGAAAAGCCCCTGAAACTTGCTCTTAAATGTAGAGATGCAAAACTACATGGAAGAAATGATAAAGTCACACAGATACACAGAAAATGTCAAAGGGCACCTTGAAGAGACAAAGTAAAATATTATAATTGGAAGAAAATCTGGAGTTTAACAGCCAAAAAGAAATATATATAAGTTCAGCATAGCACAAGGTGAAATAAATTCCACGTTTTAATTTGCAATATTGAAGAATTCTATGGACAAAATAATGAATGATGCAATAAGTATCAAAGGAAGTGTGGAAGAAATACACAGAGTCACTGTACCAAAAAGAATTGACAATTTTCAAATATCCCAAGAGGTATTATATGATCAAGAATGAATTTTGTTGAAGGAAGACGTCCAAGCTATATTGAAGGCATTTGCTAAAAGCATGGCTCTAAGAATTGATAAATTACCAATTGAAATGTTTCAACAAGCTAATACAGCAATGGAAGCACTCCATAATATATGCCAAGGTTTTTAAAGAAAGCTACCAGCCAAACCAGCCAAAGAGATCCATTTATTTGTGCCCATTCCAAAGAAAGGTGACCCAATAGAACAGAATGTATTGAATAATATAATGAATATCACATGGAAACAAAATTGTATTAAAGGCAATTCAAAACCAGGTGCAGCGGCATATCAAAAGGGAGCTGCCAAAAATCAAGTTAAATTCAGAAGAATACAAAGAGCCAGGGATGCCTTTGCTGAAGTCAGATGTACCTTAAAGAAAAGCAGAGAACATCACCAAGATGTTTTCTTGATTATGCAAAGTCATTTGGCTGCATGGATATTAACAAACTATGGATAATATTGTAAAGAAAGGGACTGCCATAAAATTTAATTGTGCTCATGAAAAACCTGTACACAAATCAAAAGACAGTACAAGGGGTTCAAGCAGAACAAGGGGTTACTGCATGGTTTAAAATCAGAAATAGTGCATCAGAGTTGTATAATAGTGCACCATACTTGTTCCATCTGTTTGCTGAGCAAATAATCTGAGGATGACTTGAAGCGCTTGCTAATGAAAACGAAAAATACAGCCTTCAGTATGTATCACAACTCGATTTAAAGAAACCAAAATCCTCACAAGTGCACCAGGAGACAGCAGCATGATAAAGGGGGACACATTGGACGTTAGCAAGGATTTTATCTTATTTGCAGCCGCAGTCAGGAAGTCAAGTGACATATTGCATTGGGCAAATCTGCTGCACAAGGTTTGTTTAAAGTATGAAAAAGCAAAAGTGTCACTGTGAGGTCTAAGGTACACCGGCCTCAAGGCCTGTGAAAGCTGGACAATGAAAAGGAAGATGGAGAAAACGGGATATATTTGAATTAGAGTGCCAGTGAAGAACCTCAAGACTATCATGGGAGACTAGAAGCACGAAGAAACCTGTCTTGGACAACGTGCTGTCAGAACGTGCCTCAGAATCACGGGTAGTGACACGTCATCTCACCTCCTTTGAATGTGTTATGCACAGGAGCCAGTCTTTGAAGAAGGGCATCATGTTTGGTCGAGTGTTAGTGGAAAAGTGGAAGGCCCCCCCCCATTATACGGATTTATACATTGAGTGCTCCAACGGTCTCAAACATGATAACTGTGAGCTTGGAGCAAGAATGAGCTGTGATTCATGCTGTTGGACATGTGGTCACGATGAATCAGAATCAAGTCAACTGCTCCTAACAACACCCTATCTTTGCATTTACCAAATTCATTGTTTGGGTTTCTTATCTTGTTGTTGTTAGGTGCCATCGAGTCAGTTCCAAACCATAACAACCCCCACCCCTATACACAACACAATGAAACGCTGCTCCTCTTGCACCATCCTCACAATTGTTCCACACCGGGCCCATTGTTGCAGCCACCGTGTCAATCCATTTCCTGGAGGGCCTTCATCGTTTTCACTGCCCCTCTGCTATACCCAGCATGGCGTCCTCCTCCAGGGACTGGTCTCTCCTGAGAGCATGTGTGTAAAACAGTCTCATCATCCTTGCCTCCAAGGTGTACTGTGGCTATGTTTCTTCCAGAGAGATGTTCCTTTTTAACAGTCCATGGTATTTTTTGGATCATCTTCAGAAGCACCACAATTCAAATGCATCAGTTCTTCTACGGCCTTCCTTATTCAATGTCCAACCTTTACATATCTATGAGGCAATTGAAAATACCATGACTTGGGTCAGGCTCAACTTAGTCCGCAGAGTAATATCCTGGCTTATCAATACTGTTAAGAAGTCGTGTGTAGCAGATTTACCCAATGTAGCATGTCTCCATCTCTTGACTACTGCTTCCATGAGCATTCATTACGGACCCAAGCAAGACAAAATCTTTAACAACTTCAATCTGTTATCCATTACACATGATGTTACATTTGGGTCTTTGTTACTTTGAGTTGTCATCCACACTAGAGGCTGCAATCTTGATTTCCATTAGCAAGTACTTACAGCCCTCCTCACTTTCAGAAAGGAAGGTCATGCCATCTGTGTATTGCAAGTTGTTAATAACGCTTCCTCAGAACCTGATGCCACATTCTTCATCATATAATCCAGGTTTCTGATTATTTGCTCAGTTTAGAGATTGAATAGGGATGATAAGTAGATACCATTTCCCCCGAAAATAGGACAGTGTCTTATATTAATTTTTGCTCCCAAAGATGCACTAGGTCTTATTTTCAGGGAATGTCTTATTTTTCTATGAAGAAGAATATGGTACACATATGGTACACTCTAGATGCTACGGTCTAGAGTCCAGAGTTACGGTAGCTTTGGGGGGCTTTTTTTTTTAGAAGGTCTTATTTTTGGGGGGATGGCTTATATTTCAATGAGAGCAAAACTGTAAGTAGGTCTTATTTTGGGGGGATGTCTTAATTTCGGGGAAACAAAGTATAACCCTGACACACAACTTTCTTGATTTTAAACCATGCAATATTCCCTTGTTCGGTTCGCACAACTGCCTCTTGATCCATGTATAAGTTGCACCTGAAGTATTCTGGAATTCCTATACTTCCAAGTTTATATAGAGTTTGTTATGGTCCACATAGACTGATTGCTTGGCATCGTGAATGAAACACAAATAAGCATCTTTCTGGTATTCTCTGCTTTCAGCCAAGACTCATCTGATAACAGCAATGTTGTCCCTTGTTACATGTCCTCTTCTGAATCCCCTGTCATATTCTGCTGAAATCTTGTTGGAAGACTGTCAGCAAAATTTTATTTCCATGTGATATCAATGATATATTTCTATAATTTTAGCATTCTATTGGACCACTTTTCTTTGGTAGGAGTACAAATAGGAATATTTTCCAGTTAGTTGGCCAAATAGCTGCCTTCCACATTTCCTGACATACGTGACTAATTGTTTCTAGTGCTACATGAGCCGGTCTGGAAGATAATGTAGGGACCACCTCTTATTTTACAAGTCAAATGGGTCCAAAGCAGTACAATCTGCAAGGAGAAAGTTTACACAAAACAGGCAGAGGTTAGAGCATGGAGGTCCCTGTGGGGGGACATCCCAGGTCCCAGAGCTTTATTAGGGGCAGGCTTAATCATTTCCCTGCACACAGCTTGCAACATGTGGCAGGTTTACCCTCAAAGGGAGAGTTCACAATTTCAAGGTTTGCAAAGAAGCGTTAACAAACACATCAGCCTGGTTATTCATTGACGGGATGGGAGGATGAGGCTTGGAACGTGAAGTAAGTAGTAAGTTTGCAGACTGCTTCCTTCTGCAGCGTTAGTCAGGGAGCAGGAGGCAAGTGTCCATTTATCTCAGGCAGAGAGACAGGCCAGCCATTGCTTCACCAGCTCCTGTGGCTGAGCCATCAGCATTTTCCCAAGGGCCATGCACCATAGAAGGTGGTGGTCCTGTCCCATTGGACTAAGGGGCAAACAGATTTGCTCTCCCACCCGTTGAGCCATTTCAGTTGGAATTCCAGCAATTCCTGGGGTTTTTTGTCTAATGATTTCAGTGCAGCTTGAATTTTTTCCTTCAACACCATTGGTTCTTGCTCAGATGCTACCTCCTGAAATGATTGAATGTTAACTAATTCTCTCTGTTACAGTAACTTCACATATTCTTTTCATCTTATATTGCAACTTCTTACATCATTCTAGATTGTGTCCATAGAATTTTTCAATCTTGTAATCCGAGGCTTGATTATTTTCCTTCCTGTCTTTTTTTTTTTTCTTTCTCTTTTTTAACATTTTATTAGGGGCTCATACAACTGTTATCCCAATCCATACACACATCAATTGTGTAAAGCGCATTTGTACATCGTTTCTCAAAACATTTTCTCTCCACTTAAACCCCGGACATTAGGTCCTCTTTTTCCCCTCCCTCCCCGCTCCCCCCTCCCGGATGAGCCGTTGTTAGTTTCTAGCTGGTTATTTTGTCATATCTTGCCCTGTCCGACGTCTCCCTTCATCCACCTTCCTGTCTTTTTAATGACCTTTTGCTTTCTTCGTGAATGATGTTCTTGATGTCCTCCCACAGGTCATTCGGTCTTCTGTCATTAGTTTTCAATGTGTCAAATCTGTTCTTGATTTGTTCTTGAAATGCAGGTGGGATAGACTCTTTATTGTATTTTGACTTGTACTGTACAAAATTGCTGAATTATCCTATTAGATCCAGTGGTTTCCTTATTTGGGAAGCTTAGTGATTTTCTCTTTTACGATTAGGTCTTCCATGAATAGAAATGGTTTTACTTTTTCCTTTCCAACTTGGATACATTTTTCTTCCCTTTTTTCCTTTGATTTATCATTCTGGTTAGTAAGTCCAGTACAATATTTGATATTGTCAAAAGGAAGGCTCTCATTCTTTCTCTAGTAAGTTTAATACTGACTGTTCCACATATCTGTTTTAATTATGTTAATGAACTCCCTTGTTTGCTGAAGAATTGTAATTAGGAAAGAGAATGAGATTGTATCAAATAACTTTTCTCTATCAAGTGAGATGACCATGGGATTATTTTCCTTGTTTCATTTATGTGGTGAATCACTTGGCATTCCTGGTATTAATTCCATTTGATCATGATGTGTAATTTTTTTCATATGTGTTTGGATTGTGTTCCCTAGGATTTATTAGAAAATGTTTACCTCTATGCTCATAACGGATATTAGTTTTCTTTTTTGAAAGGTCTTACCAGATTTTGGTGTCAGGATGCTGCTGGCCTTCTGGAAGGAGCTTGGGAAGGTTCCTTCCTCTTCTGTGTTTTGGAAGCCTGAATACAAGGGTTCGACTCTTCTCTGAAGTTTTGGTATAGGTCTGCCGTTAATCCGTCTGCTCTCGTATAGGTCTGTTTTGATTTTTCTATTCTCTCTTTGTGTTTGTTTAGGTAAGTAGCACATTTCTAGGAATCAATCCATTTATTTAATCCAGGTTTTCAAATTTGTTGGACTATTAATTTTCATAGAATTCAGTTATGATCCCCTTTATTTTGATTAGGTCTGTGCTAGTGTTTCCAACACCATTTTTATTGGGGTCATTGTCATCATCTCATTTGTTCCCTTTGTCTGTCTAGCTAGTAATTCATTGATCTATTCAAGGAACAAACAGCTGGTCTTGCTAATGGTCTCTGGGTTTCCTGTTTTCTATTTCATTTCCTTATGCTCTTATCTTTCTTATTTCTTTTCTTCTGGTAGTGGGGTAGTTACATAATATGTTCTCAATTTGAGACTTAAGAATGAGAGGGTGGATGTTAGCTTGTCAATCAGGTCACAGCTTGATGACCTCACTTGGAGGCGCTAAGGAGATAAATAGCTCACTGGAGGTGGAACACATACACTCCCTGGGAGACATTACTGACGATGAGCCTGATGGAACTATACTGATGCAGCCAGAGCCCGGGAGCTGGAGGAGCCACATGAAGACCCCAGCTAGCACTGAGATGCTTCTACTGCCACTCGATCCACAAGACTTTCCAACCACTGGCCTGAGATCTTCCTGCATTCGGCATCATTGCATGTGTTTTGTGAGCCTGAAGAGGAATTGATAGATCGGTATCAGACATATGGGCTATTGTCAGACTTATGGACTTGATCTGAACTGTGCTGGATGTTTTTGCAATATTCAATTGTTCTTGTATATAAAGTTCTCTCTCTTATACACATGCATCTCCCTGGATTTGTTTCTCTAGTAAACCCAGACTAACGTAGGGAGCTTCGGCCTTATTTTGCTCTTTCTTTTCTATTTGTTCATGTGGTTGTTCATGTTAGGTTGTTATTGGCTTTACATCTGTAACATTTGTGTGTGTGTGGGGGGGCTGTCTGCCTTTCTCTAGCTACACTAGCGAGAAAGAGAACACAAAGTCACACCAGTGAAACGTTTATTTCTATAAAGCAGCAGTCAGATAAGTTTCTGCAATACAAATTCTTTACCTTATTCTGACTAATAATCTCTCCTTGATACTCTAGATCTGCCCCTTTGTTCCATTGCTCTCGATGAGATTTTGGGTGGCTAATTCCTCTTAAGTGAACAGCCTATTCCTTCTCCGTAGCCCAATCTTATCCTGGAAGCTCTGATTAAACATGTTCACATTGGATGACCCTGATGGTATGTAAAAATACCAGTGGCACAGCTTCCATACAAGACACCATATCACAGGAACCCACAAGATATTACAGTATAAGAAACTGACAAAGAAACTGGATAATATGTAGAAGAATGCAGCATCGGGATTGGAGAAAGGCTTATTAGCAACCTGTAATATGCAGTTAATATAACCTTCCTTGCTGAAAATGAGGACTACTTGAAATACTTGCTGATGAAGATCAAGGGTTGCAGCCTTCAGTGTCAAGAAGACCAAAATCCCCACAACTGCATGAATAGGGAACAGCAGGATAAATGGAGAAAAGATTAAAGTTGTTGAGGATTTCATCTTGCTCGAATCTTAATCAAATGAAAGCAACCCATGATCATGCAAGCCAGTCAAGAAATGAAAGGATGCATTCATTACCTTCGGTAAATCTGCTATATTAGACCTCTTGAAAGTTTTCCAAAGCAAGGATGTCACTTAGAGGACTACAGTGTGCCTGACGCCCCCATGCTATTTTCCATTACCTCGTATATATGTGAAGACTAGATACTGAAGAAGGAAGCCCAAAAAAGAAGCGATGCATTTGGATTGTGGTGCTGCTGAGAAATGTTGAAAGTGCCAGCAAATCTTGTTGAACAGCCAGAATACTCCTCAGAAACATGGATGACAGGACTTTTGTTCATATACATTGGAGATGTTATCAGGAGAGATCAGTCCCTGGAACAGGACATCATGCTTGGGAAAGTGGAGGGACAGTGCCAAAGAGGAAGGGTAGGTACACTGGCAGCAATAGTGAGCTCAACCCTGGCAACAGTTGGGAGGAGTGTTCAGGTCCTGGCAGGGTTTCATCCTGGTGTGTGTAGAGGTGCTATGAGTCAGAATTGACTTATTGACACCTAGCAACAGCAAGGCCTTTAATTTTTCCTCTAGGTGTTCTCTCATTGAAAGTGGTGTATTAAAGTGCCCTCCTATAATTGTAAATTCATTTATCTCTTTAGTTATACTCAAGTTTGCTTTATAAGCAAACTTGGGCTCTGGCACTGTACGTGAATTGACTCATCGTTATATGCTGTTGTTGTTGTTAGGTGTCAAGGAAGCAGCCCCAGGCCATACCACACCTAGGTACACCGGAAGGAACCACTGCATAGCCCTGGGCCATCCTACAATTGTTCCTGTACTTGAGCTCTTTGTTGCAGCCCTGGTGTCAATCCATCTCCCTGAGGGCCTTTCTCTTTTGTGCTGCCCTTGACTTTACCAAGAATGATGTCCTTCTTCAGGGACTGGGGAATTAATAAGTCTTTATCATTATATAATTCATCATTATACAACAACTTCCATTTAATGATATAGTGTTGTGCATATCCAAGTTTATGACTGTGGGACAGTCAAGTGGGACAACTCAGCCTTATGATGACGGAGTGACCCATGCTGAGGTGTTTCGTCTCCACTAAGGCCCAGCAGTAGGTGAAAATCGGTTCAAATTTTTCTCCATTCATGTCATTAAATTTGACACTGTTTGCTATTTTGAGAAGACGGCTCTTCCCCAGTCCCATTTTCAGTGTCCTCCAACTTCAGAGGTTTATCTTCAGGTACTATACCACGCAACATTCTGCTGCTCTTCACAAGGTAATCATCGACAAAGGCCTCAGAGTGGATGCCCTCTATCTTCTTTCTAGTCTGCCTTTGGCCTATCAGCTCCACTGAAACCTAGTCACCCTTCTGATTTGAAATATGGGTGGCATAGCTTCCAGCATTATGGCAACAGTATAACAATTAGACAGACACATGGTATCTTCTTCTCACATGATTCCCAATATGTGTCTATTGTTACTCTTGATGGTGTCCCAATAATCTGCAGACTGCCTTTGTTCTGCCTCAATCTCTTTTCTGTTTGTTCCTCATACAAATCACTAATCAGGACTCCGTCTTCTAGTTCACTGATTGTTCTATCATTGTTTCCATTCTTCTTCTACGTCCTTCCATTAAAGTTGTTTCTTTCTATTAAGCTTCTAAGTTTCTAGCGGTTCTTTTTCTTTTTTAAGGAACCTAGTTCTTTAGTAAGGTTTCAGCTTTACTCTTGTGTTGTATTCCTGTGTTGAGACTGTTTTTGTGTTTTGCTTGATCTCTTTGAAAAGTGATATGGTGTCAGTCATTGTCAGACGATTCCCTTATCTATTCTTCCTCATAGAGCTTCTGTGTTTCCTCTTGTTTCTTTCCCTGAGCCATTCTTTCCGGTCTCTTCACACTATTTGTAATTGACTCGTGTATTCAAAGCATTAAAATACTCGTTTTTAATTTACATGAGGATAAAAATATTTCTATTAGCAACTAGTTCTTACATTTACAGACTTATTACAGACAAGACATTTTAAACATGTCTCTGTGGCCAATGGCTATCATGAGGGCACTTTACAAACCAAAGCAGCAGCTGCCCTGGACAGCTGATGGACCATTTACATTGAAGTCAGAGACTTCTTCTCAGATGGATGTGCAGATTTTGCGGGAGGAAGATTCCAAATGAGTAGTCATCTTTTTAATAGTTTTAATGGCAAATACTTCACTTTTCATACAATTTAATGATTCAATCAGATTTTGAGGAGCTGTACAATCATCACCACAATCAATTTTAGAACATTTTCTTTTTTCTCTCACTCATTATTGTAAGCTCCCCAATTCACTCCCAATCATTATTCCAGTTATTCTCTTCATTGATTCACCTATCTTAGATTTCATATACAGAAAACTATACAAAATACTAACAGGAAGCAAACAATCAAACAACAACAACAAAAATAAATGACTAGACCAAACAGCGAAAACCCTTAATCAAAGAGAGAGCAGAAAATAATAAAAACTAAAACCACCTTAAAATCAGTCAAAAGGGAGACCACGTGATAAAGTATTACATTTTAACCTAGCTATATCGACCATAATAGCAAGACTATTCACCTCCCTGGACAATGGTCAGAGGTATTCACCAGAGCTTTAATGTATGTGGGGCCCCTGCAAATGGATGTGGGGCCTCTGATGTCATCCAGAGTCTTCTGCGTGTTCATAACCAAATGGGTAAACTTAAGAGATTTTTTTTCCCAAAGGAAACAGGACTATCATGGGAACTTAATAGGAACCAGTTTTTAAAAAACTGTAGGAAAAGGGCAAGAAAATTATCTACTCCACATTTCTCCTCTCACTCTTTCAGGGTTCTTTTTATTCCCCCAATTCAAGAATATTTTTTAAAAAGATGATGTGAATCCTTTGCCTCTGTCTAAACTGATGTTAGGTGTGGTGAAAATTAAAGAGTGCGGAATTCTTAAGGGAAAGGCTGGAGTAAAAGAGACACACCCTTAACACACTCATACAGACACACCTGTATAGCCCTAGAAGATGTTGCAAAACAACAATTTTGAAACAGCAAAATTTAGATATTTTTTATTTAACAAAATTTTGGTTTGTTTTAAAACCATTTTATTGGAAGTTAATACAGATATCATATCATTCCATAGCTCAATGAAATCAAGCAGAATTGTACAATTTCTGACACAATCCATTTCAAAATAGTCTTTTCCTTCATGAACTCCTTGACATCAGATCCTTTTACTCTCCCACCACTACCACCACCACCGTTGTACCACCTAGAAGCCATTATCCACCATTGGTGGGCTTGTAAACACAGACAGCCACTATGGAAAGTAGATAAGTGATATGGAAATTCCTAAAACAGATGACAATCGAAACACCATATGACCAAAGATTACCATTACTGGGTATATGCCCTCAAAGAAATAAGAACCAGATCATGAACAGATGTATGTTCCCCCATGTTCATTGCAGCACAGTTCACAATAGCAACAATTTGGAAATGGCCTAACTCCCCATGAGTAGAAGATTGGATCAAACAATCTCCAGTATATACACACACTGGAATACTGTGCATCCCTAAAAAACACGAAGCACTTCATGACGTGGAGGCGTCTGGAAGACATTTTGCTGAGTAAAGTTAGTCAATCACTAAAGGACAAATACTGTATGAGTCCACTGTGGTAGGAACAAGCAGCAAAATGGGTACAAGCTCAGGCTTACAAGACATCCTGTCTACTGACCAGGGTGGCCAGAGAGCCTGGTACAGAGTCTGACCAGTGCCAATGAACTATACACCATCCTCCTCAGATGTGTGTCTTGAAGGTCACTTTGCTGTAGATGCCCCATGTCAGCTGGGATCAATTTTCTAATAAAGTTTTCTATGATTTTGTAGCAAAAGTTCTCATGTACCCTCATATGTTTATTTTGTTTTATCAGGAGCTTGCTTTTTTTCCTCCCTCTTGAGGTGATCTCCTTTCCTTTGCATTATTTTATGATTGGTTTTGTCATATTGGTCTACATGACTTTGGTGTTGGCAGTTGGCAGGGTGTGACTTCCTCTCACTAATGAGTCAATGACTTGCACGTACACAGAAGTCCTCTGTCTTTCTTTAGAGGTGTAAACGTAGGCCTCTTCCCTGATGTGAGGTGCCATAGATGTACTGGTCAGGATTCCTCTCCGACTCAAGGGGCAGAGCGGCCTTGCACATCGATGTGAGTAGTTAGTGTTGGTTCTGAGAGCAAGATAGGTCATCATCATAGTCACAGTGAAGCAGTGCTGAGCAGGCATAGATTGGTGTCACAGTAGGAAGGGGAAGGTCAAAGGGAGTCAATATGTATATGTACAGCCTGGAGGATCAGGTAGGGTCTGAGATGGAACATCACGGTGGGTAGAGTGTAAGTACACTGGCCAGTGCACATGACTACAGCATGTAATGCATGTGAATGGCGGTCATTGAACATGGTCTACTTGAATGGGGGCGGAAAGCAAGTGAGGGTCATGGGGCCATTAGGAGGATTTCTAATTCTTACTCTATAGTTTTACTTTTCAAGGGTGGACACTTCCACTGATACCTAGCTCCTTCCTTTCTTATGCTCACCAGATACATACGAGTTTTTTCCCACCTTCTTGCAATTTCCCTTTGCCCCACAGCAGATGCGCAGTAAACCAAGCTGTCTACTCCATGGTTTTAAGTGCAGCTAATTTCTTATCCTAATTTCCCTGTATTTTAATATTAGTCTCTACTGTACAAGTTTTAGTTGTTCTGGAAATCTCTTGAGCTAATCTATATTTTTATTTATATAAAATAAAAGTGTAATTTTTGTATTACAATCAAAATGTATATTTAAAAGTCTCACAGTCAGGATACATCTATTTTTAAAATGCTTTATGTAATACCAGTTGTTAGGCGGTTTTCAATAGAACTTTAGTTGTAAGTTAAAAACTTCAGAACTGTCATTGTTAAAAGGTTCTTGCTAAGTTGATTGAAGGAACATTTCAAAACTCATTTCTCCTCAAACCCTCTGAAAGTTAAAATTTGAATCTGTTTCCTTACTGTAGACCACATGTATTCAGGATTACCATAAAAATTAAAGTTTTTGTTTTCCTTAAGCAAATCAATAATTCCTTAATATTACATGTTTTCAAAAAAATGAAAGCTAGAAATTAAGACCAAAATAAAGTTATCTAATCGCCAGGCTTAAAAATGCTATGTAGCACTATATAAAGAGCTCTGGTAGTGCAACGTTAAGCACTCAGCGACTCGCTGGAGGTTTGCTGGTCTGAATCCATCCACAGCCCTTCTGGAGAAAACAGAAAGGTGGGGGATCTGCTTCCAGAAAGATCAAGGCTTAGGAAACCCCATGAGGCAGTTATACTCTGTCACACAGGGTAACTATGAGTCTGACTCAATATTATCCTCCGATATCTACCTACCTACCACCTACCCACCCATCTACCTACCTACCTACTTACCAACCTACCCACCTACCTACCTATCTGTCTACCTCTCTATCTATCTATCCACACATGGGGAGAGCTTCATAGAGTTCATGGAATTCAATGATAATGAAATGTTTCATGAACTTTTTGAAAGGCCTTCAAATATGTGTGTGTGTGTGTGTGTGTGTGCATGTGTGTGTGTCCTAGGAAGATCCTGTTATAGTAAAATAATTAAGACTCTATCGTCAGATAGTTTAATTTAAAATTCCAGGTTGGTTTGCACTACATATTTAGTACTATAGAAATTCCTTAAACTTTCTGTCTGTTTCCTCACATAAGTCATTAATGGGACTCATAATATTCACTTTTAGATTCATCACGTAAATGTAATATTTCATACAAAATAATTTGTTATTTTTGTACATAGGCCTGTATAAGCTTTAATTAAATTTTTCTTATAAGAATGGGAAAGAGGTGAATCTACTGGATGGTATGCTTGATAAAATGGAAATAAAAATATCTCCCAAAATAGCCACTTATTTCCTGCAGTCATGTGAAGAGAAGAGGGAAAAATATCTCTACCATATCTTGAAATCTAAAAACCATACTTCAAATTGACAGGTTCAATCATACACTCCTCCAACTACTCACAATGGAACAAAAGGAGAATATTAAAACAAGTTAAAAACAGAAGACACGCCAACTACAGCATCTTCTCTACATATTTTTTCTTTTTAAACTGCCAAAAAGTTTCAGATGTTGATAATTATGGCAATCTCAGAAATCTAATTGCTTTATATCAAAGCATTTTAAAATTAGTCAATATGCTTTCTTATTTTGCCTTCATAGGTAGCATAAATCTTCATAATATACCGAAAAAACATGAAAATTCTAAAGAGTTTGTGTTGATAAACCACCCTTTTAAAATTTTAACATATTTATGAGTAAGACTACCTCAAATTAGCTGAAGTGTATTAGCTAGCGACCAAACAATTTTTGTAACAAGTTATCTCAGAGTAGTATACTAGGAATAGAATCCATTCGTTGTCCCAGAGATTCTCTGAGTTAAAATTTCACAACATACATAAAAACATCAGGGAGTTAGTGGCAGGCCAATTCTATGATTGGATGCAAGATCCCCCAATGGAACTTGTTAAACTGATGCTTGTGATCCAATCTGCTCACAGGTGACTAGAGAGCCTATGACACACTAAAGTTCAATGTTTCATCAAACACTAGATTTCTAATGACAAATATGCAGAGTGCAGTAAGGAAGAAATGACTATAGAATCTTCCTCACTTTAACTCCCTTTTCCAATCACTGAGTCAAGCAACTTGTCTCTCCGGATTCGTAACTTTCTCCTCCCATTATCCATTCCCATTGTCTGTGTCGGTTTTCAGTTGTTCAGCATCTCTCGCCAGGAATAAAAAACAAAGATATACAAGGATTTCAAAATGTATGTGGAAATTGAGTTGAAAGTTAATGGGATTTCTCCATGGACTTTTTGAAGTCCCTTCACAAACGGCTGTTTGAAAGGAGGCCAATTTTCCTTTCTTGATGTTGTTCCTTTCACCTTTTTTGCCTTCCGTCTAAATGGCAAACACAGATCGGATCCTGTCATTCCCTGCTGAACATTTTTCAAGGGCTCTTCAGGGTCTTTGAGAAAAATATAAACCAGGTATGGCAGCCAAGGCCATGCTCTCCTATCATCTACTCCCTATTCCTGGGCATAATATCTTTTCTACACAATACTGAGTATCTCCAATACTGATCATATTCCCTGCTGACTCGCAGGTCCATGCATTGGCACATACAATTCTTTGTCTAAAACGTCCATACAAAAAGTGCTACCCACTCATCCTACAATTTTCAGCTCAACTATTATCTTTTTGTTTCAAATATTCTCTTTTGGCTCTGCACTCATGCATTGATTATGTCCATTCCAATTCTTTCTCTTTGTTTTGTATAATCACTTTTCGCCAGATTGTATTGCGGGTATACTCTATAACCCTTTGATACCATCTTGTTATGAGGTGGTGCCAAATCAGTTTGCACTCCGATGGACCCTAATATACAACACAAAGCACCATTATCCAATCTAGCACTATGCTCACAATTGCTACTGTTTGAGCCTACATTTGCAGCCATTGTGTCAATCTATATGGTGGAGGATTTTCTCTCTTTTTTTGCTATTTTATCAAACATGATGTCCTTCCAAAACTGGTCCTTCCTGATAACATTTACAAAGCACATGAGACAAAGTCTCACCATCTTCACTGCCAATGAGTATTCTGGTTAAATATCTTCCCAGATTTATTTTTTTCTTTATGGTAGTTGGTGGTATATTCAATATTCTTGACCAACATCATACTTCAAAGATATCCATTCTTCTTCCATCTTCCTTATTGATGCTCAAGATTTTGCATGCAATAAAAATATTAATATTTGGGTCAGATGTATTGTGATTTTCAAAGTGAAATCTTTGCTTTTAAAAAGTTTAAAGCATGGCTTTGTAGCAAATTTTTCAATACAATATATTGCTTAACTTTTTTGTCTGTTGTTTCCATGGGCATTGAGCTTGTGTAGAAACTAAATAAATACCTTGACAATTTCATTCTTTTCCTTGCTTATCATTATATTGCTTAACCATCCAGCTGTGAGTATTTTGGGTCTTTATATTGTTATAATCCATACTGAAGGCACTAGTATTTGATCTTCGTCAAGAAGTGTTTCAAGACCTCTTTATTTTCTGTTAGCAAGGTTGTGTTATATATCTCACAGGTTACTAGCGGGCCTTTTTCCAATCCTAGTATAACATTCTTCTTTATATATCCAGTTTATAGGATCATTTACTCAGCAAACAGATTGCTCAGCCAACAGCAAACAGGTAAAGGACAGTAAAAGGATACTGCTGTGACACAAGGGTTTCAGGATTTTAAACCTTGTAGAATTCTTATTCTGCATGAAAGACTGCTTCTTGGTCAATGTACAGTTTATCCAAGAGCACTTATAACTGTTTTTGAATTTTCATTTTTCACAATGTCATCCATAAAGTTACTATTCAGATAGTCAAGTACTATTCCCTAGTTATGAAAACACAAGTATACATCAATCCATCTGATGTCAGAATGGTACACCTTCTGTGTCCTCTCTGAATCCAGCTTGAATTTCTGTAAGTTCCCTGTGGATGTACTGCTACATCTATTTTTAAATATAGTCAATGAAATTTTACTAATGTGGATTATTAATGACATTGTTTGCTAATTTTCACATTCTATAGCATCATCTTTGTTTGGAATGGACATGAATATTGTTTGGCTGGGTGGCTATCTTCCAAAGTGATTGGTATACATGCGTGGCAACCTGAATCAGCACTGCATTCATTTATTGAAACAATTCATTTGGTATAATGTCAATTCCTGGAAACTTGCTTTTCATCAAAACCTTCAGTGCAGCTTGAATTTCTTCCTTCAACATCATCAGTTTTTATTATATACTACCTTCCGAAATAATTGAACATCCACCAACTCTTTTAGCACACCGACTGTCTATTTCTTCCCATTTCTTTTGATACTTCCTACGCCATTTGATGTGCTGCACATTAAATTGTTCAATATCACAACAGAGGCCAACTTTTTCTTCAATTCCTTCCATTTGAGAAACACTACTGTGAGCATTCCTTTTGGTTTTCTGATTCCAGGGCTTTCACCCTTAACTCTAGAACTTCCTTCCCTCTTTCCTTGAACTGACTTTTGAAATTTTCTGTTCAGCTTTTACCTCAGTATTTGTTCTAACTCTTCTACATTCAAAAAGTTTCACCATCTCTTCAGATATTTGTTTTCAACTTTTTTCTTTCAAATTACCTTTTGAGTCATCCCTGAACTCGACTAGGCTATGTTATGAAGGTCTAAGGCATCGGGATCTATTTTTCAGATTATCTCTAAATTCAGGTGGGATGTACTCATGGTCCTCCTTTGACTCTTATAAGCTGCTTTTATTTTTTCTCAGCGTTTACTTGAATTTTCTTATAAGTAATGGATGATCTCTTCTGTAGTCATCTCCTTGCCTGGTTCTGACTAATGATACTGAGTTTCTCCATCATCACTTTCCACAGATGTAGTCAATTTGATTCCTGCGTATTCCATCTGGTGAGGTGCACATGATAGTTGCCATTAATATTGACTAGAAATGCTAGTGAATATGTTTTTGGTTCTGAAAAATCCTATCATGCTTGTGTATGACTTCAGTATTCCAAATGCCAGTAATTTTCAAAGCATCTTGATTGCATATCTGATAAATTTCAGACCAGAGTTGTAAAATATATCATTTCTTTATCTTTGTCACTAGTTGTTGGTGTATAAAATTGAATAATAATTGTATTGACTGGTTTTCCTTGTAGGTGTATGGTAATACCCTATCACTGACAACATTGTACTGCAGGATAGTTTGTGAAATGCTCTTTTTGATGATGATGGCAGAATAAACTATATGATTTTCCAAATTGATATGGCCAATATCAATCTATTTCTGCTCACTAATACTAGGAAATTGATCTCATTTTCTATTACATTTTTAAGAACTGTCCATTTCCTGGATTCAAACTTTGTACATTCCACACTCTGATTATTAATGGAGGTTTTCAGCAGTTTTCTTCTCATTTTGAGTCCTGCCACATCAGCAGATGAAGAGCTCAAAAGCTTCACTCCATCTGCTAAGACAAACCCCACTGTAGAAAGGTAGCTCTTCCCCAGGGGTCTTATGGGTACTTTCAAATATGGAACACTCATCTTCAACACTGTAGCAGATAGTGTTTTGCTGTCATTCATAAAATTTTCACTGTTCAATTTTATTTAGAAGTAGTGTGTTAGTCTGGATTCTCTAGAAAAGCAAACTCATGATATATATATACACACACACATATATATATAATTTATATTGTGAGAATAGCTCACATCATTGTAAAAGTGGGTAAGTCCAGTTTTGTTTGAACCTGTGGGCCAGTTGTTAGGGCCAGTTGTTAAAGCTGGAAGCACTTCCTGACTTACATAGCTGCTAGAGTTGATGAACCAGGAAGATAAGCCCTGAAACAGGAAGACCACAAGCTGGTGGAGTGAGAGGCAGATGAATCCAAGATCAGCAAGAGAGTCTCAGGGCTGCAGAGTCAAATAAATCTAAAGTCAGCATGCAGTATAGCAGTAAACTGACAGCTCCCCGGATTAGCAGACACTATAACTAGCTCCAAGGAACTAGAGTTCCATGAGACAAAAGTGGGATCCACACCAAAAGAAAAGACAAAATTTCCTACTTAGTCTACTTAAATGAGGGTACACCACATCACCCAAGGAAACTCCCTTTCACTTGCATCAGTGCTGTGACCTGAGTAAGGAGGGAAGGAGACTGCACTCATCCCTGAATCACAACTGCTTTGCTGCCTGCAGCACATCCAAGCATGGGGGATTACCACTGACGTTCCTGGCTAAAGCAACTTGAGACAAACCTAACTATCATAAGTGGATCGCCAGGTACTTCTTCATAGTCTTCTTTAGTCTGTGGGTAGTCCGGGTATACTAGAGAAAACAATTCATAGACACTCATTTGTATTTAAAAAGAGGTTTATATACAAGTGCATTGAACAGTGAAAAAACGTCTCAGCCCAGATCGTCCATAAATCCAATATTAATCCATGTGTCCAATACCAATCTAGAAAGTCCTCTTCAGACTCAAGAAAAACATGCAGTGATGCTGAATGCAAGAGGTTCACAGGCCAGTGTGTTGGAAGTCTTGTGGCTCCAGTGGCATTGTAAGTATCTTACACTGGCAGGGTTCTCTACATGGCTTCCCTGGTTCCAGAGGTCTGGTTGCATCAGGGTAAGTCTATGTGGCTTCTCCAGTTCCCAGGGAGTAACACCATATGTCTTGTCAGTAGAGTGTCTCTCGCTCAGGGAGCAAGCAGAGAGAGAGAGAGGTGTCTCCTCCCTCAAAGGAGGGAAAACAGGAGTTCCCAGAATTCTCAGAAGGCCATGCCCACACAGAGGCTCATTGATTATATCTTAATTGACAGGCCAAACTCCTCCCCTTCACTCGTAAAGCTCTCAAATTGAACCAGATTTTGTAACTACCACAGTCTTTAAATTCTGCTGAAATCTATCCAATATGGTATATTTAAAATGCTGGTGGCATCTCAGCAACATACAAGTCACCACTGTGTGACAAACTGACAGATAAGTGGTGGTTTGATGTGATGGATGGTATTTATTTTTCCTGTGGATGGTGCCTACTCTAAAACAGGAAGTCAGGGCAAGAAAAATCCAGTGACAGCCAGAAGAATTAAAGGAAAGAAGGGAGAAAAAGAAGCAGGGAGGATATGAAAGAGGAAGAGAAGAAGAAAAAGAAGCAAATTCTGTTTGCAAATTTAAAGATTTATGTATCAGAGGCAGTTTCCTAGACTAAGAAATAAACAGATAAATGCATAGATAAGTCACAGGTAGATGGATAGAGAATATATATGGTGAAAAATCCTGACACAATCTTTATTATCAGAATATCTGGGATAAATGTCTCTTTATTGATCTTTGAGACACTTTAAAACTTCATACATTAATCTTTTTTGGGAAAGAGAAAAAGAATATGTATTTGAGAACAGTACAAAATTATTTTAAAGGTAACAAAACGGATCATCTCTGAATCACAGTAAGTAGAGTTTAAAATTTTAGCAACAAATATAACCTGATAAAGTGATTATCTCACTTTGATTGAACTGTATTCTTTATTTTATATATCTGTAATCTATTAGGAACATATTTCGGGCAGAAATTATAAAGCCATTTTCATAAGCCTAAAATCGTTGTAGGAACGTCTTTCTGTGTCACACAATTAGCTAGCATTGCTAAAGTGAAGCGATACATTAATAGGAAAAGGAGTACGCCTTTCCTTTCTATTTTACAAAATTCTCCTACTATTATGACCTGATTTGGCTGAATATTAGTGACAGATTATATTTCTGAACATTCTCCTTGGCTAAAAATTGTTCATTTATAGCCAGCCTTGAATTTTGAAATAAATTTGTTATTTTGTACTTTGAAACTTTAACTTTTGATTTTTTATAGATTTATGGAAAATTAATCTATATTTCTAAAGATGTTATTATTCAGTTCAAGCCTATAAATATGATACCTGGCCTTAAGAAATTTACAGGCTAAGCGGAGCAAAGAGACAGAGACACAAATCACATCAATGCAAGAACAAAGTAGGATTCCTATTAAAATAGAGATATAAATAAATATGACAAAGGACCGCAGAAGAGAGAGCAATTCATTCTACCTGAAAAGGTCATAATTAGGCATGAAATTGATGAGAAGGAAGAGTGTGATGCAGTTCCTAATATTTCCAAACTTATTTTAGATATCAAGGCAACAGGCTCCTTTTGAATTTCCCTTTGAATCTGGGACTCAATTGAAATATTGGATCCTTAAGTTTACTTTGGGTAGGAGTGTCATTTTGGTACACTAGGATGAATGCCGACAGCTTTGCACACCAATTGCCCCTTATCTACAGAGATAGTCTTCAGAGCTTTGGTTTTGTGATGTGTGAAGAGGGGTGTAGGCCGGTGTTCCCAGTGTTCACAGCTTGTTCTGCCTTGTGGACTGGCCTTAAATCAGGGCTTCGAACTGATTCAGACAAGCTCAGTGATGGCCAATGAAGGGAACTGGAGCAGACCCACACTTTTAGAAGTTGTGTGATCTGCATCGTTATCTGGAAAATGAGGAGTTAGGCTGTGGAAGCCCTGAACCGGGAGACTCAAAGAGGTGCCATGAGCCCTTTCAGGAGATTGTGACCGGAGCTTGCTGGGGGATATTGCATTATTGCCAAGACTGCGGAGAAAGATTCACATTGAAAGTGGTGCAGTCTTCTGGGTCTTTGAGCTTTGTTTTGTCTCAGGCAGACAAGAGATTGGTTGCTATACAGCACGCATACTGCCCTTGTTTGATAAGAAGGTGATTACATTTCCTGCAGAGCTTCCACCTGTACTTTTTTCTCCACTATATTTAGCATTCTGATTCACTCAGGTTTTTAAAAAGTTGTGTTTCTTCTAGTGTTCCATCATCCCCATGACTGAACCAACCTGAACCTGGCTTAATGCCGGTGAAAATTATGTTCGCCAAAAACAGGGTAAGTACTCTCAATTATTCCCTAAAAGATGTACTGTGATTCCAATTAAGCAGTAATAGTGAACATGCAACGGCATCTTTCAAGCAGATATGAGTTCAGTTCGGCCTGAGGTTCCAATAAAACAAACAAACATCCCAGCCCGTGGTTTGTGAGGATGCCAGCCCATGCCTCCACACGGAGCCCAGCAGGGGTCTGCTGTGCACAAGGCTGGAAGCTGTCAGGGGTCTCAAAGCACAGACGCCGACGTTGTCAGGAGGTGAGGAAATAGAAGCACTTCTTCTCCTAGTGAAATGGTCCTGAAGGCTCAACTAGACTGGAAGCTACACTGGGACTGCAGATGTTGAATAATCATAGTCCTATGTGAGGTCCACTCTGGCATGCTGAGAAAATAGTTATGTCCTTTGAAAACAATACTCAGGCCAGGGGACTCAGGCCTTATTTTGTAGATAGATGCTAATAAGGTCCTGAGGAAATGCCAGGGAGGCCACATCTTACCTTCTCTAGCTTCTGTAGGGAGAAGAATCCAAATCCACACCTGTCCAAGCCTGCAGGCCTCACAGGCATGATGCTGCTCGTCGGCTCTGCCAGTCTCAGCACGGCCCCTCTGTTCTTCCTCAGAGCCTTGGTTCTGTGGCCGTGGGTGCCTCTGGCCTTCACCATTTCAGACGAGGATCACCCATGCTCTCCATTGGTGGCTCTTTATTCATGTGGATCATGGGATTCTCTTCTTGCCTGTTTGGGAGATGACTCACTTATAGACACGGTGGAATAGCATAACTGACCAGTTGAAGTTCCACACACCCCATTTGTGTCTGCCCATCCAACCATTCGGTGGCACTTACAAAGACATGGGCAGAAGAGCCGTACCAAGTCATTTCATTTCACCCAAGCTGCAGAACACCGGCTCCAACTCACAATCAGGCCAATTAGCGTTCAGATTTTCCATGTACTCTAATTTAACTGCACCCTATAGACAGCAGAACAAAATGCTGTTTGCCTCTGCGGCAGCTTTATGACTAACAGCATGTTCTAGTCTGTTGTTGCAGCTATTATACTAACCCATCACACGGAGCATTTCCTTTGCCATCATTGGCCCTCTACTTCACCAAACATGAACATTCCCCTTCAGCAATTGCTCCTTCTTAACGACATTGCCAACACAAGTTAGGCAATGTATTGTTGTGATCTATAAAGCTTTTGTTGATTAATTTTCAGAAGTAAGTCATCAGCATGTTTCTTAGTTGGTTTCATCCTGATTGCTGTATTAAAACCTACTTTCCAGGGGTGTTTGCATTTGAAATTATAGTATTTGAAATTCTAATGGCGTAGCTTCCAGCTGGATAGCAATAGACAAGTCACCATCATATAAACTGACACATAGGTGTTATAAATATGAGAATAGGCAGTGATAATGAAATAATTCCATTTGTTATTATGATGGTTAGAGTTTATGTCAATGAGATGAACCTGGGTGAAGGGAGGGATGGCGTTCAACCTGTCAAGTAGGTCACAGCCTGATGACACCTCCTTGGCCTGTGACCTTCTGTATAAGAGAGATCATGAACAAGTCTCTCTCGCCCCTTTGCCTTCTGTTGGATTTGGATCCTGCATCTCAGTTGTCGACCACCTATTTATGTCGACTGCCAGGCCCAGGAGCCGTCGGGTGACTGTCAACCTTGGATTCATTCAGATCTGCATCCACCAGCCTGTGGCAGTCCTACTTTGTCTTTCTGATTCCTGTTCACCAGCTTCCACAGATACATGAGTCAGGAGAACGCTCCAACTTACATCTGACCTACAAGCTTGAACTGGACTAGACTTATCTACTCCTCCAACTGTGTATGCTATTTCTTAATATGTCTTTTTTCTCTGGACATTCACATGTAAGCAGATGGGTTTGCGTCTCTATAGAACTCAATCTAACACACTCATGCTGACGATTTAACTTACAGAAGCACAGATTCGTAGAACTAAAAGTTAATCTTTCAATTACCTCATCATCCTTGACAAATTAAGAACCTGTGCCTCAGAAAACCTCAAAGTTTGCCAAAGCCATACATGTAATTAGGAGAAGAGCAAAGATAAGAACTCCATGAGTCTATTGTTCTTTCTAGTCCTGGTTCAGTGCTTCTCATTCTAAAAGATAAATGGGCTTTTTATGTATCTCTTTACACTTAGAAACCATAAATTTTTGTGAACAAAATAAATTCAGGACCTATGGAGCTCAGGCTCAACTCAAAGTCACCTTCAAAGTAGCATAACCCAAAAACTAAAAGTACATTTCAAAGGAATGTTAGCCTTTATTGAATATCAAGTAAAATTTAAGTGATTTAATTTATAACTCTAACAAAAAAAAAAAGGCTTTTTTCTCCATCATCTTGCACTTCAGCTATTCTCTGTTGTCCCTTCCACCAACCCAGAAAAAATACGTTTAATATTATTGCCAAGATTCTTTAGGTACATTGCCCTTCTGGGTTCGTTTTCCTCCCTTGCGCAGCTTCACTTTTCTTACATAGCCCCTAACCACCGTGTCCAGAGCAGGACCGACTGAGGGTGGTGTCTCCACCCACTCCCACCCACCAAGCTGGGAGTGGGCTTTAGACACCCGGAGCGTGTGTCAACCTAGCATAGTCACTCATGATTCTCTTTCATAGGACTGCCTTTTTCATGAGACATTCTTGCAAAGACTTTCTGGAAAATTCTTCACCTCATTACAATTTCAAATTTTAACTGTTACATAAAACTAGAAGTTTCACCTTATGCTCCTAAAAGAAATCACTTTAAATTTAGTAACCAGAAAACTAAACATATTGTGCTATCTTTGAGATTCTAGCAAGAAAGCGTGATTGCCCACATACCATTAATTAAAGGAAATCTCTGGAAGAGTAATGTTCTTCAGGCAAATTTACTTCTTTCAGAGGAATTCACCCGGACTAGTAACAGATCGGCAACCACTGTGAGCGATCAAATTGTAAAGCAATGGATTCCGCATAGTTGCAGCTACATCAACCGATAGCGTGGTCTTCGTGTTACTCCAGAGCTTGAAAAGGCATGTTTATGAAACATGGTCTATGTATATCAACACAAGGAAAGGATAATCATAGTTTAAAACAGATAACGCAATTGTCAGAAAGAGAGTGATATAATTAGGTGCTGATAATCTGAGAAAGTGGTTTCTCTTTTATGCCAAATCAAACACAAATTTATTCAATGACCAGGCAGGTAGAGGAAGATATAGACAAAAGTGGACGTGTCTAGCTAGGCTTTCTGGTCATGCTCTTTTGATTTAAATCAGTGTGTATTCACACGCTACGTGGGATCTATCATTTTACCTTTAGCTAAGGATCTTCTGCACTACAATTCTCAATCAGGTTCATGGGATTGGACCTTGCTCCCTTTGTACCAACCACAAATGCATTGATATTTATATTTCTTAATATATGAAAACTTTAGGGTACTTAGAAAAGAGATTAATAGAGAATCTACTTTATAAATTTTACCAACAATGGGATATAATTTTTTCCTTTAGAATTTTTGCAATAACTCTTCATTTTTTTCAGGGGTGTAAAAATATTGCACATTAATAATAAACTGAATAATTTAACATTCCCAGTCTTACATTCATTAACTTTTTCAGTCAAGCTGACTAAAATTGTAGAAAACCCAATGGGGAATGTTGGTTGAAAATGTGGACTTTGTCCACCTAAAATATTTACATTTGCATTTTCATTAGCAAATACCTATTAGAAAATCCACAAGTTATACATTAATAATGTGCTTTTATATTTTACAAACAGCTATTCCTCTGAATAATAATCATGCATTTAATAAGTGTTGTATGCATGTAAATTCTGACTCTATATCTTAACATAAAGGAGAAAAATGGTGTCACTCACATGTTTTATAGCTTTCTAAAAGGAGAAGAAGAAATAGAGACCAGTCAGAAAGAAAGACAAAAAAAAAAAGCATTCACAGGAAAAAGAATCATAGAGACTGAAACTGATGCTGCCTCTTTGAACTACTAATGGGTCCTTGAAGAAAGACTTGGAGGAGATGAATTCTAAAGGAAAATGAAGTGGAGCCCTGAGCTATTGCTTGTTGAACGCTTTCATTGTAGAGTAATGGGAGCTATTTCTTCAGTAAATGTGTTGCCAAAAGTTGAGCACTAATACATATTCAACCACTCCTCACGAACAATTTATAATTGTTCCAGAAAAGACTCCCTCCTCCCCTGTGGCCTCTTCATTTACCCCCTCATCCTTCTGCATTGTGCTGCTTCTTTATAAACATGGCCACTTGACACTTGAAGAAAATGCATACTAATCAGGAGTAGTGATGTTATTAAGAAGCCGAAGAGAAAGGAAAACAATTCCATGTATCATGTTGACAACTTCTGGTGCTTCTTGGCGACAGTACACGTGATCGTGAGGTGGTGGTGGCTGCTCAGTGGGCACCATTGAGCTGGCTCTGACCCACAGCAATCCTAGGCAGAACAGATCATAAGGCGGTACCTAAATACTATTACTTAGTATTTAGTAATAGTATTTAGTACACAGAAACTCCGCAATCATATTTCCTATGAAGCTCAAGTAGATATAGGAATTAACAGCTAGTGAGTGTTTTGATTTTTATTTTGGATGGCTTCTTTCTTATTTTTCCCAGGCATTAAAATTTAGTAAGGAAAAGCAAATGGATTAATAATCTATCCATAATAAGTCTACACTCATCTTATACTCAGTAGGAATCATGCCCAAATGCTTCTATTAATAAAAGCATAACAATTACATTTACTAAACCAAAGACAAAGTGGTAGCGAAGGAGAAATGGAAGTAAAATTGGCAATATTGCTACTCATCATCATCATCCCATTAAAAAAAATCTATAAATCCTTTGTAATATAAAGTAGCAATAAAATGGGAATATGCTCTGATTAAGGATAATGGAAGCATCGTTTTGCCAGAGTATTTCTCTGTCAGCATTACAAATGAAATGAAGAAGAAAAACGCAACTTTCATAATGGCACTGGCGACCGTCTCAGAGGATACTGCAGCTGGAGAGGGTTCAGCACGGGGAGGAGAGAAGCAGACGGATGAGCTCACGTCTCCTACTTCTCCCCGGGACCCTTCCGGTCCAGAGACTGAACAGAGAGCAGAAGAAAGCGGCACTTTTAATGCCCTGAAAAGTCAAAAGACATATCTTATGGGAAGTCAAAAATACTGAAAATCAGGAAAAAAATTAAAGTGTGCATAGAAACTCCACACAAATGCTTGACTGATTCCTCCATGGCTCAGCAATAGCAAAGAATCCAATAACATAATTAACAACTGAAAGGTTGAAAGAGCTATGTAAAATTTTCCACAGCTTCCCATAACAGGAGATACTTTTGCGAAATTAGAAAGTCTTTCCATTGAATAACAGTAGATTATACATTTTAAAAGACCTACTTAACAAAGCCCCAGGCTAGAACTCCATAATCCAAAAGCAGTCAGCCAGCATTTGAATTGCCTGATAGAAGAAAATTCAACATTATTTCTAAAAAGATAATGGAATCTAGAATCTCCAAGATGTGAATTTAAATAAAATAGAATGAGTTAATTCGTAAACATTAGAGAGACAATCAGTGAGCTAAATAATTTTTAAAAGAGAGAAAAATTAAGAATGCCTAAAGTGAGTTCTTTGAAAATTTAATGAATTGAATCATGAGGTAATATAAATTTATAAATCCTTTGATAATCTTACCAAGAAGAAAGGAAAAACAATTATGAAGGTCAAAAGTGAAAAAGAAGACATTACTGGATACTGAAAATATAAAAAGAAAATGTTAAATTATTAATAATTAAGCAACCAATTAAGTCAAAATGGACAAAGTTCTTGGGAAATACAAATAACTGAAAGTAAAACAAGCAAGAACTGAGGTTGTTTGTTGTGGTTAGCTTCCCTAGTTGATTCACAGCTACTTTCAGCACAACAGAATGAACCACCGTCCAGACATACACCATTTTAAATTCGTATGCTCGAGCCCATTGTTGCAACCACGGTGTCTATCCGTACCAACGTGGGCCTTCCTCCTTTCCAGGTGCTCTCTGCTGTACCAAGGATGATGTCCTTTTTACAAGGGCTGGTGTTTTCTGATCATTATTACCAACCCTGATTCTGAGGAGCACGGTGGCTGTACTTTTTCCCAAACAAGTTTGTTTCTTTTTCTTGCAGGCCACAGTATTTTCAATATTCTATGACAATGCCAAAATCTAAATGTATCGATTCTTTTGCAGTTTTCCTTACTCATTATCCACACATATACATAAAAGTATATGTATATGAGTCACTGAAAATATATGGCTTGGGTCAGGTGCACCTTAGTCCTCAACGCAATATCCTTGTTTTTCAACACTTTAAAGAGGTCTTCTGCTGAAGATTTACCTAGTGCAATGTGTATGCTCCCCATAATTTGTCATAATCCACAGTCAAATGCTTTTGCATTGTCAACACATCACAAGTAAACATTTCTGTGTTCTCTACTTTTAACCAAAATCCATCTGATGTCAGAAATGATAGTCCTTTACAATATCCGCTTCTGAATCCAGCTTGAATTTCTGGCAGATTTAAATGTCAACTATCGATTTACTGCTACAACCATGGCTGAACGATCTTTAACAAAAAATTACTTGCATCTGATACTAATATATTGTTTGATAATTTCCACTTTCTTTTGAATGGGCGCAAATATCAATTTCTTCTAGTTGGTTAGCCAGGTCTTCCTAATTTCATGGCATAGTCAAGTGAGTGCTTCAGCTGCAGTAATGGTAAACTGACAGACAAGGGGTGGGGCCACATGGATAGTCATCTTTTTTTTTTAAAAAAGGAATTTACAGTGAAGAGATGATTGGTCTTACAAAATTATATTATATGATCTCCAGCTTCTCCAGTTATAGTTTCCAACTACTGTTCCTTCCACTGTGTTCCCAACTTTTGCAGCCCAGTCACCAGTAGGTACTATTGTATGTTAATCACATGTTTGATCAAATTCAGACTGAAGATATTGGTAGGATTCTTCAGTTTCTACATCACTAGCTTAAGTGGTTGGTGTGTAAATCTGAATGATTGTTGCATTAAATGGATTTCCTTGAATGTAAACAGATATAATCCTATCACAGACAGCATTGTACTTCAAAACATATCTTGACATATTCTTTTTAAAGATGAGCTCAACATGATTCTTCTTGAATTTGCCATTCTTGACATTGTAGTAAACCAGATGCTTGTGCAATTCAAATGCTCCATAGGAGAAGGTACCAACCAGATTGGTAGGGTCGACTCTCCTTTGAGAAGGTAGCTCTTAGGAGCTCACCTCCCGGCACTATGCCTGACAATGTTCTGCCCCTGAGCATATGGTTTTAAGTGGTTACTGCCTCAGAAGTGGACAACCGAGTCCTTCTCTTTACTCTGTTCTTAGTCTGGAAGTGCTGCTGATACCTGTGCACTTTAGGTGGCCTTGCTGGTGACCAGTGAGATCACAGAAACAGGTAAGCCACCACAGCACAGCAAGTCCACAGACAGCTCAGAGCAGCACTACACATGGTCTCTAAGGCTGCAAATCTTCCAGGAGAACTTCGCCTGTCTCCTCTGAAATGGTCAGTGGGTTTGAACTACTGGCCTTGTGCTTAGCAATCAAACACCTTTCCAACAGTATCAGGAGGGATCAATAGCCCTTTATCAAAAATATGATTTGCCAATTTTTTATCCCACTCTATAGCTGCCTTTTCATCCTTTTAACAAGATCTTTTGCAGAGTAAAGTTCTTTTTTTTAAATTTTTTATGAGGTACAATTAAATGACATTTCCATTTATGATCTTTGCTTCCGGTATCAAGTCTAAGAAATCATGCCTTAACTTAAATCCAAAGATCTTCACTCAAAATATTTTTCTAAATATTTTAGAATTTTTACCTTGCATATAAATCTGTTATCTAGCTCAATTTTTTAAAAAAGCTGTGTGGCTTAGGTCAAGGTTGGCTTTATTTTGTTTACTTATTTTTGGGGGGTGTCCAGTTACTATAGCATCAGTTGTTGAAAAGTATGTACTTCGTCTACTGAATTACTTTTGCACTATTCTCAAAAAGTAGTTAGTCATTTTTGTGTGAATCTATTTCTGGATTCTCTATTTTTATTCTGTTTCATTTACATATATATACATATATACATTTATATACCTCTGCCAATACCATGTGGTCTACAGTGGAATACAGTAAGTATCTATATATTTAGACCTAAATTTACGGTAAAATTATTGCTCTATACAAAGGTAATTTGGGTTATCCTAGAGACTATTAACTTTTCATATAACTGTTAGAAAAACTTTTCTATGCCTACAAAATCTTGCTTTGATTTTTATAGGAATCTCATAAATTCTATATATCAATTTGATTAGAATTGATATTTTGCTTTGTGGAGTCCAATCCAAGAACACAGTATAAATTTCCATTTGTTCAGTTCTCCTTTAATTTATTCTATTTGCATTTTGTTATTTTCAGTAGACAAATTCATTCATGGTTTAAGTTCATATAAAATATTTTATTTACTTTGCAGTGAATGTAGATGATATCTTTTTTACTTTAGTTTTAACATGTTCATTGTTACTATGTTGAAATATGACTTTTTAAAATCTTTTTGTTGTGACACAGGTGACGGCTTACAGATGGATCGTTTTTGTACGGAGCTATCGATTTTGGACGCTGATCTTGTACTCAATGACAGTACTGAACACATTAAGTATAGGAGCTTGGTTGATATGTTGGAATAGTCCAGCTAAAAATTTGTCCCATCTGCGAACAGAGTTTTATTTCTTTCTGTCCAATATGAAGTGCACCCCCCCCTACCCCGCCTAAAAAAAATAGATAAAAGCTTCATAGGGTGGAGATTTCATAGTACACATTTTTCCCACTAGGCAAGCATCTAGCAACTCATTTTGAGTTAGTGCACCCAGTGGAGTCACCTGGGAAGGTTCTTTCTGGTCACAGTAAATTTTTTCGTAAAAGCAGATTTGCTTAAACCTCATTTTTTGTGATGACCAATTTAAGAGAACAGCATAGGGCTGTGAAATTTTGTTTTCTGCTTGGGAAAATGCCATAGAAACTGTTGTGATGTTGAACAGAGCTTACAAGGATAGTGCTATGAGGTAAACTCATTTCAAAATCGGCGAAATGTCGATTGATGGCAAACCTCCTTTGGGATGTCTGGCAACTTCATGAATGGACAAACATGTATACAAAATGTGTGCACTTTTACTTGAAGACCAAAAACAGACCATTGAAGAGATGGCAAAGTTATCTGGACTTCCTTGGAGCTCAGTTTGGTGAATTTTAACAGAAGATTTGGGAAGGAGAAGGGTCACTGTGAAATGTATGCCTTGTGATCTGACTGACCAAGAAAAGGAGTGTGTCTGGTAGAAACATGTCATACTTCAAAAGAACACCTCCAAAGTGACTCAGCTATTTCCCCAGTGTCATTACTGGTGATGAGACAGGGTGCTATTCTAACGCCCTGAAAGCAAACATCAATTAAGCCAGAGGAAGATGCCATCGTCACCTCGCCCCACAAAAGCTCAAGTGACATCACAGATCAAGATGTGAGGCGAATAGTGTATTTGGACTTCATTCCACCAGTTCAGAGAGTTAATCAAGCTTTCTATTTAAACGTTCTGAAAAGATTGAGTAACAGTGTGTGACAAAAAAGGCCTGATTCGTCGCAGAAGGGGGAACTGGTTTTGCCACCCCAACAATGCACCTGTTCACACAGGCATCTCAGTGTGCTAATTTTGGTCATAACACAGTATGTCTCTCTTGCCCCCATGTGCCTTACTCACCTGACCAGGCTCTGAGCAACTTCTTTTTGTTTCTGTGAATGAAGATGTACTGAAATAAACAAGGAACATGCTGTCAGCCATCCAAACGAATGAGTTTGAAGAACTGTTTCTAAGAATGGAATTTAACAAATGTATTAAGTGTAATGCAGAGTACTTTGAAAGTGATGAAGTTGTTTTGTAAAAAAAAAAAATTAATAGATAGCTTTGGAAAAACATTCTAGTTTGCATATGTGTACTTTTTTACAAATGTAATTACAAAGTGTGTTGGTAGTATATATTTATTTGGGCTTTTCCTATTTGAGATCAAAAGAGGAAAATTTGAACTAAATTTGAGAAATTTTCAACTATTATTTCCACAAGTATCTTTTCAAGTCCACTCTGTCATCTCCTTTGAAGACTCTAATAATACAAATATCAGTGGTTACTGTCCCACAGATCCCTGAAACTGTTCACTTATTTTTGCAATCTGCTTTCTCTGTTGTTCAGATTGAGTGAATTCTACTGACTGGTTCTCAAGTTCACGATTATATCCCTAACCACCTCCAGAATACGCTTGAGGCCATCCAGTGAGGTTTTTAAATTTTGGTCACTTTATCCATCAGATAATTTCTATAATTTCCATTTGTCATTTGCTAGACTTTCCCCCTCAGTTTTAATAAATAACAATTAATTACTTATTGAAGTATTTACACAAGAAGTCTTAAAAACTGGGGGTTAAAAATTACATTATCCTCTGATTTTTCTCTGCCCTGCTCCTTTATCAAGCATGATGTCCCCTCATCTATGACTGCCTTGAAATCCTTGCTAAAATAGTCCCACGCTATTCATCTCAGGGTTGGTATTGATCAATTTTCTTGTGCCTGTCAAGTTGTGATTTTTCTAGTTCTTGAGGACCTTTTTAGTAGATACTGTCTATTATGGAGGTTATATTATAAGACTTTGCAGTCTATTCTTTTTATCACAAGTGCCCCCCTTCTAAAGTGCAATGTGAGAACCATATGGGTGCCATATTTTTATAGGAATCACAGGCACCTTCTACATTTGTCAACTGTTTCTTCTTCCCAGGAAGCGTTCTTATAAATGTGATATGGTAATTTTTACAACATGCTTTTAAAATGTTGTATATTTATATGACCAGTTTCCCTTTAAGGCCTGATAATACCACCCTGGAAAAAACGGGCTGTTGATTTTCAGTATCTCAGTGCCTCTGGATGGGGATGTAAGGTCACCTTCTCTCTGGGTTTCACTGCCGCAAAGAAGAGGGAAGACAAACGGTTGACTTATATCACTCTGTTGCTCCATCATGGAGTGAGACTCATCTCCCCACCAATGGAAAAGAGGAGTAGCCGAATATCAAGGAGCCTTGTCCCCAACAAGACTTTCCACCTCCCAATGAAAAATTGGGTAAAAGCTCAGCTCCCCAGTGGGTCTTGCTGACATCCCTAGTCTTAACTGTTTTTGTCTCACACTAACTCATTCTGTCTTATTGCTGCTCAGTGGTAGTGGAGCTCACCTTCACTACCCTCCACCAACAGCAGGCCGGCCGGTGCCAGGCATGGAATACCGAATGACTTCCTGAAGGAGCCCTGGTAGCATAGTAGTTACAAGTTGGACGGTTAAGCACAAGGTCATCAGTGCTAAACCACCAGCATTCCATAACAATAGAAAGACAAGGCTCTCTATTCCCATAGAGTTATAGGCTCAGAAACCCACAGACAGTTCTACTCTTAGCCTATAAGATCACTGTTTCCTCCCCGCTCTCACTACCATGACTCGAATTCAACCTTGCAAGTCTGGCTGGACCAGAGGATGTGCACTGGTACAGATGGGAGCTGAAAATACAGGGAATCCATGGCGATGAGCCCTACAGGACCCTTGGTGTGAGTGGTGAAACAGGGAGGGTAAAGGGAGAATGGGTAGCAAAGAGGGAACCGATTATAAGGAGCTATATATGACCTCCTCCCTGGGGGACAGACAACCAACAGGTGGGTGAAGGGAGACGTCGGACAGAGCAAGATATGACAAAATACCAATTTATAAACTATCAGGGGCTCATGAGGGAGGGGGGAGTGGGGAGGGAGGGGGAAAATGAGGATCTAATGTCAAGGGTTTAAGTGGAGAGAAAATGTTTTGAGAATGATGTACGAATGCACTTTACACAATCGATGTGTGTATGGATTGCGATAACAGTTGTATGAGCCCCTGATAAAATGTTTAAAAATAAAAAAAGAGCTATTACTACTAAAATGTACATGTTGGACATGAAAGCAGATATATTTATTAAAGTTATTTTTAATTCATTTAAAAAAAAAAAAAGACCATTGTGAGTCAGAATCAACCTCATGGAAGTTTGTTTTTCTGTCTGTGTATGGGTGTTTGTTTTTGCATTTTCCCAGTTTCAGATACTACCTTGACAGCAGAATCTGGACTGTAATGTTACCTACACTCAGGATCCTCCTGATATTGTCCACAATATCAGGAGGAAACTAATCACTGCCACCTGCTTCTGCTGATTAGGAAATGGAAGTAGGGCACTCTGCTGAGGCTCAACACCACTACACACTGTGCTATTTCCTTGACCAGGACAGAAACACTAAGGAAAACCTTCCAAATAAAGCCAGCTAAAACCATGGAGAATAGAAGGGAGGTCATTGTTTCCATTGGTTTTTGAGCATTTATTGAGTAGTTGAGTAGTAAAAAAAACATTTAATGTAGAATCTGTTTTCATTGGTCAGTTGCCTGTTGTTATTAGATGCTGTGGATTTGATTCTGGCTCATAGAAGCCCTACATGGGACGGAATGAAGCATCACCAAGTCTTGTGCCATCCTCACAATTGTTCTTATTTTGAGGCCATTGATGTAGTCACTGTGTCAATTCATCTGGTTGAAATCCTCTGATTGTTCTCTGCCCTGCTCCCTTATCAGGCATGATGTCCTTCTCCAAAGACGGGTATACAATGAAAACACCTCCAAAGTAAGTGAGATGAAGTCCCCATCCATGCCTCCAGAGAGCATCCTCCCTCTACTTCCTCTGAGACAGATTTGTTCATTTCTTTGTTTTGGGCAGTTCATGGTACTTCCAATATTCTTCACCAGTGACATAATGCAAACGCATTGACTTCTTCTAGCTTCCTTATTCCAATGTCCAACTTTCACATGCATGGCTTGGATCAGGAGTACCTTGGTTCTCAAAGTAACATCCTGGCTTTTCAACACTTTAAAAAGTCTTGCCTAAGAGGGAATAAGTTTCCACTGGAACTTTTTAGTTTGTCTGTGTTGACAGTTTCAGATAGGGGGTTTCTGCAGTGTCTTGATATAAATATATCGGAGGCAATAAGGAAACACGAGATCCTAGCCAACATGTCACTCTTCAATTTCCAAGATCCCTACACATTATTTCTCCTTTTCCTTCCTTTAAAATCTTTGATACTCTTTGTTGTACTATACCCAGGATTGTTTTTGTGTTTTATTTTTATTTGAAAAAAGACCCCTTCATCTTTACAGATAACAGTTTTATTGATAAAATTCACATTCTAAACAATTCATTGATTTACAGTGTATAATTAAAAGATGTCTAGTATATTCACAGTAATTGCAACCATATTACAATAAAGTTTAGAGTGTTTTCATCATGCAAAAAACATACTCTAAACTCTTTGGCAGCCACTCCCTATGTCCCCTCCACCTCTCTAGCTGCTGGAAACCACTAGTGTGTTTTACATCTCGGTAGTTTGTCTTGAGAAGCCCTAGTGATAAAATGGTTATGTGTTGGGCTGCTAACCACAAGGTCAGCAGTTCAAAACCACTAGCTGCTCCAAGAGAGAAAGGCAAGATTTTCTACTCTAGTCTGAGAAATCCACATGGGGCTATTGTACCCTGTCTTATAGAGTCCAGAAGCTATAACAGGTTTTTTATAGTTTGTCTTCAAGATCATTCAACAACAGTTGCAGCAGTACATCAGCTGGAAACTCCCAGAAATCCAAGCCAGACTCAAAAGAGGATATAGAACAAAGGGTACCATTGTTGATGTCAGATAGATCTTGGCTCATGGAAGAGAATTCCATAAAGATGTTTACTTTTGTCTTGTTTACTATGCAAAGGTATTCAACTGTGTGGATCATAACAAACTATGGATAGCATGCAGGAGAATAGGAATTCCAGAACATTTCATTGTGCTTATGAAGAACTTGTACTTGAATCCAGAAGCAGTTGTGCGAATGGCAAAAAGGAATACTGCATAGTTTAAAATCAGGAAAGTGTGTCAGGGTTCTATCCTGTCACATGCTAATTCAATCTGTGTGCTGAGCAAATGATTCAAAAAGCTGGATGATATGAGGAAGAATAGAGCATCAGAACTGTATTATTATAACTGGTTTATAACTGTAAGGCTGATTAATATCCAGCCATCACCACCTTACTTGCTAAGAGTGAAGAGGACTTGAAGCACTTGTGGATGAAGCTCAAAGGTGGCCATAGTCAATATGGATCACAATTTAAGTATAAAAAAAAACAAACTTCATCTTGCTTGGGTCTTCAATAAATGCTAATGGAAGCAGCAGCAATCAAGTGATGAATTTGAATGGAGAGGCTGGTGAAGAACATAGAAAATACCACGGACTGCCAAACAGAAAACAGATCTGTCTAAGAAAAAGACAGAATGCGCCTTAGAATCGAGGATGCCAAGGGTTCATCTTACATATTTTGTACACATTATCAGGAGAGATCAGACTTTGGAAAAGGAGAGCAAGCTTGGTTAATAGAGGGTGGCAAAAAAGAAGAACCTTGCCAAGAAGGATGGACATGGTGGCTTCAACAATCGGTAGGCTCACAAGGGCTCGTCCTGGTAAGGTTTGCAGAGGACCAGAGTCAGAGGGGGCACTGGTTGCCACCTATTGAATGGGATGACGCTTCTGCTCACAGCATCCCATGACCCATGCTGAGCTACCAAAGTACGCACTGTTAACAGGTCCCTGTCACCACAAAGATAATGTATTCTGAAAACAGTAAAGGAAGGTGCTCAATAGTCCATAATAATTCATGACATTTGATTTTTTTAGGGAAAAAAAGCTCACTATTGTTTTTTAAAACAAAAGGTCTAAAGCTTTGTTCAGGATTCTCAAAATAGACGCCAAGAATATTATGTAAAACAATTTCATGGAGCATCAAATTCCATTGTTAGAGTACAATACTACTTTAAGAGTATGGAGTATTCATTTAGAGATGATACTTCATTCAGTAGTAGCTTATCGAGTATATAGGATGTGAAAGGATAGTGATCAAAGTGTGGACATGGCAAAGCAGAAGCTTGATGGTTCATGCAGCTCTTCACCCTAAAATTCTATAAGTACATTTAATCAGACAGTATTTTAGAACGACTTGTCTAGAGTTTTGTAATGTATTGATCAAGGATTAAACAAACTAACTGAGCTCAAAGCAAGAGAATAAATTCTATTTGAGATAGAATATGCTCAGTATTGTGGGATTTCAATTGCTAAATAAAATAGGGCAAATTCTGTAAAGAATATTTTGTCCAGTATATTCCATGGACTGCCAAATGAACAAACAAATCTATCTGGATTGAGGAAGTACAGCTTGAATGCTCCTTTGTCTCAAGTTCTTTGGACATATTATCAGGAGAGACCAATCCTTGGAAAAAAATATCATGCTGGGTAAAGTAGAGAGTCAGCAAAACTGAAGAAGATCCTCAATATGATGGCTTAACACAATGATTCCATCAATCACAACAGTTTGTGAGGTTGGTGCAGGATCAGGCAGTGTGATACATTTTACACAGCATGATATTCTTTTCCAAAGATTGGTCTTTCCTGATAAAGTATATGTCCAGTATATTTCTTGTTGGTATGTTTTTCAATATCTTAAAAATTCCCACACACAATGCCTGACTAGTCAACTAATGAACATTTATTATTCATTTTGAAAATGTTTTAAAAAGAAGCAGCATTTTAATCTGAGGTCCTTTCAAAGGAATGTTGTTCATGAAAGCCTAGAGATCTATGTAGCAGAGGATGTACTTACTTTGCTAGCGGCCTATGGAGTATTGACATGATTTAAGTAGGGATGGGGGCAGCATAGTAGCCTGGAAATCGTACACATGTTCCTGGACTCATGCATTTTAAAACTCATTTTTTTACAATTAATTAATGAAGCTATTAATTACAGAACTTTTAAAATATCTTAGGATCATAAAATAAAGTAACTCACTTCTATCATCTGACTTATATCAACCCCATAGGACAGGGTAGAACTGAATCTGTGATGATTGGAGACTGTACCTTTTTAAGGGCCAGAAAGCCTCATCTTTCTCCTGATCACAAAAATAAAAAAGGAAAATTGAAATTAAAATGACATAACCTTACTATTTGGACACATGTTACTATCACAATTAATATCCAAACTATTCCAGTGTATATAATATGTATGATATATAATGTAAAATATATCTTATAGATTTGAGTCATGCTCAAAGAGCTTTTGTTGTTATTAGTATTCTATAAAAATCTTTAGTGGTATCAATTTTTTTGTTATACAAATGTCCCATAGTTTACTAAAACTGCTTCATGCATATAGTGTTCCTTGAAATGGTACTATCTAGTGTAATAGTAAAGCTCTCCCAACAGATCTGTCATAGAAACAGAACATTCTGATAACCATGATTAAATACATTTTGTTTACTGCAGAGTTTCTTAGGTATTTTGATATTGTAATGTGCATGAATGAACTCTAAATATAGTGCTTCTTATCCTTGTTTAACTAGCCATGGCATCTTCTTTGACATAATATCTATTAATATCTTATGAAATATTAATGAACTATAAAATAAAATGTAAGGAAACTTGAATCAAAACATGTCTTACATGTTGTATACCCTATGCTGCATAGGGTGCCACCCACAAAATTTAGTACCTTAAAAATCGTTTTCTTTTTTTTATTTAAATTTCACAGCTCTGTGGTGCAGCCATATCAACTGAGCTCACCGAATGCCTCCCTCGGGTCTTTAGTGTTAACTGGACTCACATTGGCTCCCTGTTGCTCTTGTTGTCTGCCAGGACTCACAGCAAAACTAGGAACAACAGATTGAAACACTGCCTGATCCTGCACCACACCACCTTCACAAACTGTTGTGATTGATGCAGCCATTGTGTCAAGCCATCATATTGAGGACCTTCTTCTATTTTGCTGATTCTCTAGGTTACCCAGCATGATATTCTTTTCCAAGGATTGGTCTCTCCTGATAATATGTCCAGAAAACTTGATACAAAGTCCCCCATCATTGTTTCTAAGGAGCATTCAATCTGTACTTCCTCAAGCCAAACAGATTTGTTTGTTCTTTTGGCAGTCCATGGGACTTTCCAAATTCTTCACCAACAACAGAATTCAAATGCAGTCGTTCTTGTGTGAACTTCCTCGTTCATTGTCTTGTTTTCACATGCATATGAGCCCATTGAGAATGCCATGACTTGGGTCAGATGAACCTTAGTCCTCAGAGTGACCTCATTGCCTTTCAACACATTAAAGAAGTCTTGTGCAGCAGATTTGACCAATGCAAATAGGTTGATTCACTTCTTGCCTACTGTTTACATGAGTGTTGGTTTGGGAATCAGGTAAAATGGAATCCACAACCATTTAGTTTTTTCTCCTTTATCATGATGTTGTTTATTATCTGGTTTTGAGAAATTCTGTTTTCTTTTTTTTTTTTTTGAATTCTGTTTTCTTTACATAGAGTTGTAATTCATAATGAAAGCTGGGTTCTTTGATAGTCATCAGTGACTACTTCAAATCTATCTTACTTTCAAGGAATCAAAGTCATGTTATCTGCATCTTAAATAATAATATACCTTAAAAAGCTGGACTTCAATATTGATGCTGCTTTACTCCGCATTTCATTATTTGCTCAGCATACAAACTGAGTAAGTACAGTGAAAGAATGCAACCCTAACACATCTTGCCTGATTTTAAACTATACATCACCTCGTTCCCTTCAAAGGACAGCTTCCTGGTCTTTGTAAGGTTCTCCAGGAGCACAATAAAGTGTTCTCGATTTCCCATTCTTCTCAATGGTATCCAAAGTTTGATAGGATCCACCAAATCAAACGCCTTTGAACAGTCAATAAAACACACGTAATTATCGGACTGGTGTTCTCTGCTCTCAGCCAAGATCCATCAGCAGTAACATCCCTTGTTTCACACCCTCTTCTGAATCCAGCTGAACTTTTCTGCCAACTTCTTGTTGATGTTGCCAGTTCATGCAACTATTTTTTAATTATCTTTAGCAAAATTTTACCAGTAGGTAGGAATAATAAAATTGCTAATTTCTGCATTGTGTTGAGTCACTGCTTTGGAACACAAATATGGCCCCTTTTCAGTTGGTTAGCCAGGTATCTGCCTGCCAGATGTTTGACATAGACTAGTGAGAGGTTCCTATGCTGTATCAGTCTTTGAGACATTTCAATTAGTTTTTATAGAAATATTCTTTCACTACAACCAAGTCTTGATCATATGTTATCTCTTGAAGGTTGAACGTCAGTCCATTTTTTGTTGTTGATATTGTTCAGTGACTATATAAAAAGGAAGATAGTATCCCTTCTATCTTCTTTGATACTTTCTGCATCATTCAATATTTTCCATAATGTCTTTCAATATGGCAACTTGAGGCTTCATTATTTTTCTTCAATTCTTTCAACCTGAGTTATGTTGAACATGTTCTTCTCTTTAAAATTTTTACCTACAGATCTTTGCAGATTTCATTGTAACATATTGATTTGTCTCCTCAAACTGTCCTATGAATTATTCTGTTCAGTGATTTTCCTACATCATTTCTTTCAGTTAGTTTAGCTACTCTACATTCAAGAGTATGTTTGAGTCTCTTGTGATATCTACTTTGGTGCTTTCTTTTTTTCCTGTCTAATAACTTCTGTTTTCTTCATACATAATGATCTTAATACTATCTATAACCGATCTAGATTTGGTCATTAGTGAACACATTAAACATAACATAACACATTAAACATAAACATAAAGTGTATCAAATATCTTCTTGAGATAATCTCTGAATTCAAGTGTAATATACCCAAGGTTGTAGTATGGTTCTTATGGACGTGTTTTAGTTTTCTTCTGCTTCAACCTGTTTGAATATGAGCAATTAATGGTCTATCCCACAGTTAACTCCCAGCCTCATTTTGGCTGATGATATTGAGCTTCTCCATGCGCTCTCTCACCCTCAAGGCAGTGAGCCCTGGCTTGATCACATGGCTAGCAGGGTAATAAGATAATGGCAAAAGAAGCTGCCCAGTTTCTTGAAACCTACACTTGGAATTTACATGTCATTTATTCTGCCTAATTCTATTGGTGAAACCAAGCCACAAGATCAGTTAAAATTTAAAAAGTAGAGAAATAGATTTCAGGTCTTGATGAACATGCTACAAAGAATTTGTTACCATCTGCTATCCATCATATCATTGTTAAACAGTTATGTTGTTTCCTGTTATTTGCTAGTATAAATAATACTGTGAGAAATTTCCTTCTACATAGAACTTTTAATAGTTGTCTTAGGTTTAATTATTCTAAGAGTCACTGTATCCAAAGTTATGGCTGTAGTTATGGATTTTAATATACATTTTGAAATTTAGTTTAAATACTACAATATTCCCTCTTCTAGCAATATACATTCTGGATTTTTTTTCTTACAACTTACTTGAGACAAATCCATCTTTCTTTTTTATTATGTAGAATCTACTTTTACTGTAATATTATCATTGGAATCTATGCTACAAGACAAAACTTTATAGAAAAAATTCTCTGAGTTATCTACTGATGCTATTACCTAACTACCTTAAATAGATGGTTTTAACAAACATACACTTACACAATTACAGTTTAGGAAGGCAGAAGTCCAAATTTACATGGCCAACTCTAGAAGAAAGCTGTCTCCCCCCACTGGTGCTGTGGGAAGGACTGTATCATCTTTCAACATTTGATGACCCAGTTCCCTTGGATATCTCCATGTGTCTTTCCATCAATATTCCCCTGTGTCTAGGAGGTTCACAGCATAGGAACACTGTGTGCAAAGGACACGTTCCACTCCCAGCTCTCCTATCATGATGATACTATGGTCCCAATCTCTCTACTCATTGTTTTTTTCTCTTTCCATCCTTTGTAAGATCTAAAATGTTGCAGGCAACATCCCAGGGTTCATGGTTATGACCTGAGCAAGGGTGTTGCAACTCACTCTAATTCCCTTACATTAGGTCAGGGCCGATCACATCAGAAAACACTGTGGGAGAGGATTACATCATTACATAACTGCCACATTACATCATAATATAATTGCCAAACCACTAAGAATCATGGCCCAGAAACGTTGAAACATATTTGGAGGGAACACAGTTCAATTCATGACATAGTTTTATGTGAAAGGAGACCTTTGGGTTCATCAGCAGCTAAGTAGGATTTATGAGATCGAAAGCAAAACACTTTCACAGAAAATTCAACTATGTAGACAAAGAATGTTATGATAAAACCTGTTTATTTTATTGATGTCCTTATAACAGGATAATACTAAAACTAATTTTCTATACTCTGGTTAATTTATAATGTAATCCCAGCTACCTAATTATATGTCTTTCTATTTGGAAGCACCAAAGAAGAATAAGTACAAGACCCTTATATAAAGCCATTTTTAAGACAATATCTCTTTTTTTGCAGAAGAGAAAAATTGAATGGAATAGTATAGTTTATCATTAAAATCCTTGGACTTTTTTTTTCCAGAATAGGATTTTCTTTACTCATCATCCTATTCTTTGCATAATCCTTGCCATTCATGATTGGGAGTGGCTCTTTAACAAAACATTATAAACAGACAGACTTTGCTCACCAGAAAACCAAGTGGGATGCAAGAGCCTATGGCAAGAGGTAATTGACAACATAAATAGATGCTTTAATTTGCATACTGTTTTGAAAATTTTTAAGGACCTAAAGCTTCTTCTCGGTCTGTGTGATGAGACTCTGACATCTTCTAGAACGGCTCTGGGAGGGACTCTTGGGTTCTCAAACTTGGTGTCAGGACTCCGGGGCATCTACCTGCGACAGAGTTTTTGAACCTGTAGGTGATTCTAGGTGAATAAAGTAAGTCTTGTATCATCCTCTGACCTCTGGGTATTAGTGATTATCCCATAATACAAGTTTATTTTTCAGACATGGTCTGTTCTTTCAGATGCTCTGGGCATAACTAAGGACTCATATTTGGAAGAACACAATATCAGGGATTATTGAGCTCTGAGATTCACCATGGTGATAAAGAGCAGATGCTAACACAGGCTCACCTGGGAGGTTGCTCTGCTATTTGCTACTAATGTTGGGAAGAATTTCAGGTGCTATTAAACTTCAGGTGAATCTCTCTCTCAAAAAAAAATGAGAGACTGACAAAGATTCAGAAATGTAAAAGGTACAGTAGAAGCCTGGACTTCAACGCTAATCTGTTCTAGAAAATGCAATGTAGTTGAGTTCTGAATCAATTTTTCCCATAAGAAATAACTGAAAATGGATTAATCCAGTCTCAACCACCAAATTTTTACCCTAACCTTGCCTTTTTATACAAAACAATACACAGAAATAGCAAAGTAAATAAGTTCAGAGTTGAATAATATCATTTAAATAAGAAACACAACATTAAAAACATTTTTAACAATGACAGTATGGCCCATACCTTGAGCTGGATGAGGATCTGGATCTGTGGACACGGATGCGGAGAGGAGGGATGGAGAGTCATTGTTTGGAGGGGGAATCCCCTTCCATCAAATCAACTGGTAGCTGCTTTTCAACAGATTTTTCCCTTCTTTGCCTTTTTTTTTTTTTCATTAGGACCTGGATGGCTCTCTCTTAAAAAAAAAAAATCTCAAGTGGTCTGTTGTTGGTGTTTCCTTAACTGTTTTCTAAAAGGTTTTACTAAATTATCATCAACAATATCGATCGCACGGTTAACCAGTTCCTTATCATGATGATTCTTTTCAAAAACTTTCTTAGGACCCATGTTTTTTTATCTAAAAACAATACCAAAAGCCACAAAAACTAAGAAAATTATAGCAAAATGCTTGGAATACCACCGCAAAAGGTTTAAACAACATGTACTAACAACGCCAACTAACTCCAAGTGCTTGAAACACAAACTGCTTCTGTTTATAAAAATCATGTGCATTGGATTGGATTCCAATGTTTTGTTCAAGCTCTGATGCAAAATTTTCTTGACATTTCACATTGAAATCAGATTATGCTGAATACTGGTGTGGTCGAGTACCAGGATTGTCCTGTATTTGGGCATAGGTCCCATGACAAAATTACCACAATCCCAAATTCCATTTGACTTAATGCTCAGCAATTACCAGCCTTTTCCATCATAGGTACTACATGAACTTCAAGCTGTCTTTTCTAGGCTCCTAGAACTATAAGTAAAGATGTCATGAATAAAGGAAAAGTTAAAACTGCCAAGAAGGGCTGAGCTCTAGATGTGGAATTGCTAGATTTTTTTAATGATAAATTAGACGCACAATTTTCAAGTCTGTAAATATATAATCCCACTGTGTTTCTATTGATGGAATCCTGGTGGCGCAGGGGGTTTAGCATTGGGCTGCTAATGATACAGCTGGGAGTTCACACCCATCAACTGCTCTTTAGGAGAAAGATGAGCTCATTGGATCCTGTAAAGTTTTATAGCCTCAGAAACCCCCAAATTAGTTCTAATCTATCCTTCTATGGGGTCACTATAAATTACATTTTATTCAATGTCAGTGGATATTGCATTGAATTTAAAGCACCATCATTTGTAGGAAACGTTGTTGTTTGTCTTATGTTCCATTAAGAAAGAAAAATCACTGCTGATGAAAAATTATGTTAAGCATTATGAGCTGTATCCTAATTCCAGCTATGATAAAATGTGAAGGAAAAAAATGTATGACTTGAAGTCCATGAATAAACTATTTAACTTCCGCATATACTCCTGTATAAGCCGAGTTTTTCAGCACATTTTTTTTATGCTGACAACGACCCCTCAGCTTATACTCGAGTGAGGGTCCCACTCACTTACCTGTTCTCAGGTGCAATGCGGGTGTTCTCTGCTCTCTCCCGCTCATCTGCAGTGCCTGCAGCCTCTGTGGGTGGTCCGATGACTGTTGATACCACCGCTCTTCTTTCTCCTGCACACGGTCATCCTCTGTGGTGTCCGTGCTGTACTGGGAGGTAACCTGCCTGCTTCTCTGAGCTGGTAACATACGGTGCACTGCATCCTTGTCAGACAAATGTCAATGTGGCTGCTCTTCTTCTCCCGCTCTTCTCCAGGGCTGTGACCGATGATGCCCCTTATTCCGCCCAAGCATTGCTGAATGCAAGTACCAGTATATCTCTGGTCTTGGATATACAGTACGTTTATTTACAGTACTTAGTCTGATATACTTTATTTTTTATTTTCTTATTAACCCCTATCTGGAACTAGGATTGACAATGCTTGCTTAGAGCAGCCTGTGTTAGGGCTCATACTATACATGCTGCATTGTGTATGCACTGTGTTAAGGCACTCCCCATACTTATGCGGTAACGCTGAGTATACAGTAATACAGTGATGTCATCTCATTCTGGAATATCACCAGCCTGTGTTAGGCCTCAAACTATACAGGCTGTGTTGTGTACATGCGGTAAGGCAGCATATGTATGTAGTAATGCAGCACATGCAGTAACACAGCGTGTATAGTTGTTGATACCATCGTGTTTTTGTTGACCCTCTTTTCCACTTACAGAACTAGTTTACTGTTTTTCTTTGAAATAAATATTCAAAACCATTTAACCTACTGATGCCTCAAGTAATTTTACTGGTATCTATTTTTATTTTGAAATTTACCGGTTGCTGCTGCAATTCCATCCTAGGCTTATACTCGAGTCAATAAGTTTCCCCAGTTTTTGGTGGAAAAATTAGGTGCCTCGGCTTATATTTGGGTCAGCTACTACTTGTGTATATGTGGTATATTTAACAATAAAACCCAGATTTTATTTATAATTGATTACACAAGTTCAATGTAAATTCTGTTTCTTCTGGATTTGGGTAAAAATTCCATCAATTCAGATAGTGTATGATATAATTCTAAGGTCAGGTGCTGCTTTCTTAATGTTAATGGGCAAATGGCATTATGCACAGCCTCCTTCCACTATTGTTCCCTTGGCTTAGATGTAACTCATTCTGTTGTGGACATCTGTAGCAACGCCAGGGCCTCTGGCCTTCTAGATTATACATTCTGTGCCTTGCAAACCTGCAGTCCTTTTAGCCCTCGTTCTGGAAGCTCTGGTCCTTATAACTGTGTTCCCGTGCTACAGTGAGATGTAGGACTGCCGGGTGACCCATCTGCTTACACATCTCACTTCACTAGGGTCGTGCTTCTGCTCTAGCGACATACTTCCCAGATTTCTCCAGATTGCAGCCTGCAAATAAAGACACAGTGCCCTCTCTTATTTATAGCCCCTTAATTTTTTCTTAGATTTTTGATTCCCCTTCCCTAAGGGCTCATAGCAAGTTATCTCGTTTTTTCTTTTCTCACCTCATCTCCTTCCTCAAGAAACTATTTTTATCTTTCTCTTTATTCCAAAATGGAAAAAAGCAAAACCTGAATAAGTATTGGAACTAACTAGTGTTTATGCTAAAATCACAAGTTTTGATGATATACAGATGTCTACTGTGAAGTTCATCTGCCAAAATTTTGACACATTTATTGCTTTTTATAATCCTGCTCCATGGAGTCAATTTATATCAAAAGCTATTGTTTTATTTAAAAAACTAAAGCATGAGAACAGGGAAAGAAGTCGTGGGTCCGACCAAAATGCTCCTTCTCCAAAAGACCTGAATCAAGTCTCTCTTATCTGAATATAGAAAAGTCAGCCATATATTGGTTTAAGTACACTGGGGAGAAAAGTTTTTGAAAGAAGTTGTAGGATCAACAAAATTCTGTACAATAAAGATTTTCCCCACTCCCACATCTCAGAACGATTGAGTGTAACAATCAAGATCAGCTCCAATGTATTTTAGAAGGTTGTTATCTGTTTCAGGCAATGGAACTGGAGGTAACCATATTCTCCTGCATGCTGTGCGCATTAGAGAGCCCCTTAAGAGAGAAGGTATGTGGAGCCAGGCCTCCACCTACAGAGATGAATGCATGGATTACCCACACACACACACCCCTCTGCCCAAAAAAACTATTTAGGGTTGTAATAGATTGATGACAAAAATGACCATGATTCTTCACATCTTCTTTTATTCATACCTTTATAATATGACTTTAAATTTTCTTTCTGAAAAATAAAATCTTGGAATCTAGACCGACTTGATCGCTTGATTTAACTAGTACAATGTGTTAAAAACAATAGTCCTTGTATTTAATTAAAAACATGTTAGCAGGAAATTGATAATTCATTCCGTGGAACAAAATCAAAGCTTCATATAAAAGATTTGACATACTGATCTTAAATTGTTTCTAAAGACATTTTTGTTTAGAAAAGATAAGCATTTGTTTGATATAGAGAAAATCAGATGTCAAAATCATTTAAATATTCTTTAACCACAATTTACAATGACTTTTTATTTCCTCAGAGTAGGCCACATTTCACAATCTAAACTACACTAGCAGTTAAAATTTTGGCCATACTAACAGTACTATAAGTTTCCTTTTTCCTCCATTTATTTACAATCATGGGTGATTTCCAGTTTTAATCTCACATTTCTCACAAATATCTCTAGAAACTGAGGAGCCATTCCTACATCTAAAGTAATATTCTTCTTTCTGGCCCTCAACACTTCCATCCTTCATTATTCTATCCCACTGTCATGCTACTACTTAGGTCATCCATAACAGTATCCTACCAGTAGGGCTGATGATGTCTACACACTGGTTTGGGATATTTTAGCTTCTATGTCTTGTATTAAAGGTGCCTGTCTCCCAGCAACCAGTACTTCTGGAGCCAATCTTGCAGTTGGTGCCTTATATTTTCAGAAATGGATGGGGTCTTTGGTGAAACGGTGGCATCTCATTCATGTTTACCTTTCAGAATTGACTCACTCTCAAGGCAGTGTTGCACCTAGAGATGAAACTGAGGACTAGCTTACCAGGTGGAGGATCTCACACTGAGAATGACCTTTTCCCTCTACTGTAATAAAGCAGTGAGCCTCTAATCTCTCTTCTTTGGATGACCCTTTCCAAGAGGTACTCCTGTTTCTCATCCAAAAAAAAAAAATCCTCCAAATATAGTCTAGGATACAGTGAATAAAGTACCATGGACCGTGAGAGGAGCAAACAAATCTGTCCTGGATGAAGTAATGTCAGAATGCGCCTTAGAAGCCAAGATAGAGAGCTATCCTCTCGTATACTTTAGACACATCAGGAAAGAACAATGCCTACAAATAAGCCATACTGCGTAAAGTAGGTCAACAAAACAGGATTAGAAAAAGCATGTAAAGGACAAGGACAGTTCACCAAGGGTGACATCGCAATGGCCAATAAACAAATGAAGAAATGCTCACAATCATTAGCCATCTGAGAGATGAAAATGGAAACAACTATGGAACATTGCCTTACATTGACAATGACAACCAAGTTAAAAAACAGAAACTAACTACTACTGGAGAAGCTATAGAGAGATTAGCACCCTCATACACTGCTGGGAGAAGTGTAAATATGCACAACCACTGTAGAAATAACTGTGGCACTACCTCAAACTACTGGGGGTTGAAGTTTGCTATTGTTAGGTGCCACTGAGTTGACTCCAACCGAGAGCTACCCTATGCACAGCAGAATGAAGCACTGTCCCGTCACCCACCCGAGTCACAATGGTTCCTATGCAGAGCCCATTGTTTCAGCCACTGTGTCAACCCATCTCCTTAAAGGCCTTCCTCTGTTATGCTGCCCCTCAACTTTACAAAGCACGATGATCTTCTCCAGGGACTGGTCTCTCCTGACAACATGTCCAAAGTGTGTAAGACTAAGACTCATCAGACTTGCATCTAAAGTATACGCAGTAATACTTCTTTCCAGACAGATTAGTTTGTCCATTTCGCAGCCCAAAGTACTTTCAATATTCTTTTTGAGAACCACTACTCAAAACAATCTTGCTTTTCAAGACTCTAAAGAAGTTTTGTGCAGAAGATTTACCTAATTCAGATTTACCTAATTTGATCCTTTGACTGCTGCTTCCATAAACATTGATTCTGGATCCAAGCAAGATGAAATCTTTGACTACTTCAACCTTTTCTCCATTTAACATGATGTTACTTACCTATTGGTCCAGTTGTGAGGATTTTGGTCTCCTTTACACTGGATTGTAATCCATACTGAAGGCTGGAATCCTTGAAATTCATCAGCAAGTGTTTCAGGTCCTCCTCACATCCAACAAGCAAGGTTGTGTCATATGCAAACGGCAAGTGGCTAATAAGCCTTCCTCCAATCCTGATGCCACACTCTTCTTCACCCTTTTTCATAGACTTCAGCTTCTCTGATGATTTGGTCAGCGTACACATTGAACAAGTATGGTGAGAGGATACAAGCCTGATGCACACCTTTATTAATCTTCAACCATGCAATATTCCCTTATGCTGTTGGAAAAAACTGCCTCTTGATCCAGGTACAATTTCCTCATGAGCACAATGAAGTTTTCTGTAACTCCCATTCTTTTCAAGGTTTGTTTTGATCCATACAGTCAAGTACCTTAGCATAGTCAATAAAGCACAAGCAAACATCACACTGATATTCCCTACTTACTGCCAAGACCCATCTGACAATAACAGTGATATCCCTTTTTCTATATCCTCTTCTGAATTTGGCCTGAACCTCTGTCAGCTCCCTGTAAATGTCTTGCTGCAATCATTGTTGGATAATCTTCAACAAAATTTTACTTGCATGTGATATTAATGATATTGTTCTATAACTTGAGCATTCTGTTGGGTAACTTTCTTTGGAATTTCAATAGATCTAGCAATCCCTCTGCTGGATTTATGTACCCTAAAGAATTGAGTTGTAACACCAACAGACATCTGCACACCCATGTTCAGTTCAGCACTGTTCCCAATAGCAAGAAGATGGAAACAAATTAAATGTTCAGTAGAAAAATAACTAAAGAAACTCTGGTACATACATAATGGAATACTATACATCACTAAGAAACAATGACTAAACCAAGAAGCACCTCAAGACATGAATAGATCTGGAGGACATTTATGCTGAAATTAAATGAAATTAAATTATAAGGAGGAGGAAAAAATAAGATAAAGACTTTCATACCAAAAATGATAGACTTTGGAGACTGCCAAGTGGGAGAAGGCAAGGGAGGAAAATCAAACAATTGCCTGTTAATGAACATTAACTTGAGTGGATGGAAGATAGTCGTCCACAAGAGGGATAAAAGAAATAAAGAAGATGAAAGGTAAACTATTGTGGGGGTGAGAGAGGCACTGATGAGTAGTTTAAACTCTTGAGCATAAAGCTGACGATCTGAAGTAAGCCCCCACCTAAGTTAGTGAATTTGTTTTGTTGAAAGAAAAACTGAAGACGTGAAAGGAGATGTATTGGCTGCAACAATTCACTGGAACACAAAATCGTGAGATGGCAGTTTTGCTTCTTCTATTGTACATTGGTCACTATGAGCTGAAAATGACTCAAGGGCACCTAAATGTAACAACTCAGTAAGCTAAGTTATAAAAACCTCTTAGCCAGCACCAAGCACCACGAGGGAAAGAATCACCGATCATGCGGGCTTAGGATGATAATACTGTAATACAAGTCCAAGTGGCCTAGCCTATCCCACAAAGACACGGTTCTACATACGACTTTTGTGGTTAGTAGGTGAGATCCTAAAAATTTGTGAGTGGCCATCTTAGGTGCAGCACCTGGTCTCCCCCCACGTGGAGCAAAGAAAAGTGCAAACAAATCGAAGATGCACAGCAACAAATTGTCGAAAGGACTAATGAATTACTCAAACCCAAGCTTCCCTGAGCTTGAAACCAGGTGATGCCTGGCAACTACCACCAACTGCTCTGAAAGAATAAACACAGTAGGAAGACCTGGGTAGAGTGGGAGATAAATCCTGCAACACGATGACCTTAACCTGGATCTGAACTCACCCCTGTAGATCAACTTCCAACCAAATAAAGTTCAGCAGGCAGAAGGAGTGGGAAGGAAAGACACAGGAATGGTAAATACAACAAGGAGCAAGGAGCGAGAGTGCTGATAAACTGGGAAGATTACAATCAAACAACGAACAAAACATGTGTGCGTTGTTAAATGGAAAACTAGTTTGCACTGTAAACTACCACCCAAATCACAATAAAAAGTTTAAAAATATTTAAGCATATTACTTCTTAAAAAGAAAGAAAACTCTCTTTATGCAATAACAGATGTATTTCTGGAAGATATGCCACCTATGCTGAAAAGCACTGGAGGTAAACAGGAGCAACAACAGCAGATTTGAGCACCCTAATGATTGTGAAGAGGGCACAAGACCAAGCTGCATTTTGTTCTCTTATACATGGGGTTACCATGAGTCAGGGTTAACTTGTTGTCAACTAACAGCAGCAGTGTGAATACCACTCAATGGCAACTAGCAACAATATAAACCCATTGACCTTCATTCGCTCACCAGTATTTATTAAATTTCTATCTGTGCTTCAAATTATGCTACACACTTAGCAAAGCAATGATCATTGGGAGTTCCCCTCATGAAGCTTAAATTCTCATTTTCTTTCTCGTTTTCACAGATAAGACCACTAAATGTAATTTCAATATGTCTATGTAAGCAATGTCCTTGAAGTCTACAGTCGGACTATCCTCAAGGGCAAAAAGGCATTTGACCTGTGGAGAAATATATACTTCTTGAGCTTGCCTGTAAAGTTTATAATAAATCAAAGATCAGTAACTTTGTGTTCACTGTACACAAGTTTTACTTGGTGTGGTTTATTTCAAGAGGACATACCTGATTGATAAGGTCATACAGGTATAAAAACAATCAATCGTTAAAGAAAAATAGCAATCGATTAAATCATGGGTCATCACATATGGAGAGCTCAGAGTTCAATTCCAAGATGAATCTACTTATGCTCTATCATCTCTGTTGTGTTCTAACAGAACCAAATACCGCCCAGGACTGCCGCACCCACACTTGTCATGTTGGAGCCTTTATCACGTGTCCATCTGTTTCACGGAGGGCTTCCTCTTTCTTCACGGGGCTTCTGCTTTATCGCGCATGCTCTCCTTTTCCATCAACTCCCTCTTCTGAGAACATGACCAAGCACGGGAGTGTCACCATTCTCGCTTGAAAGAAAAGTTCTGGCTGTACTCCTTTAAGACAGATACCTGGGTTCCTCTGGCAGGCCATGGTACTGTCAGTCTGCATCAGGAACACTGGCTGTGCTGAGGTGCCCTTTTTATTGTCCAGCTTTCACATGCGTCTTCTTTACCAACTGACTAATTTAGAATGTATCATTAGTGAAAAGCAAAGGTACTATCCACAAAATAGGCATCAAGGATTGTCTGGCCCATAACAACCCACTGCCATCAGGTGATTCCAACTCACAGTGACCCAATAGGACAGAGTAAAACCTCCCTTTGTGTTTGTGAGACTGTAAATCTTTAGGGAGTAGAAAGCCCCATCTTTCTACCAATGAGCAGCTGGGGGTTCCGAACAACCGACCCTGCAGTTAGCAGCGCAAAACATAATTCACTACATCACAAGGGTTCCTCTAGGCTACATAGATTTATAGTTGGCATATTTCTTCAATAGTTAAATCCCATGAACTTCCACTTGACATGATGAATAGAAAAAGTTAATATTCTCTCCTGTAGAAATATAGGGTATCACCTTTAATTCTGAACAATCTCTACATATATTGAATTGTAGCTATATGTGCTGAATGAGATCTACAGGGACAGGGATGCATTTATACTATCTGTAATATGTACAAACATGCATGATGCATCGATGTATGGATTGTAATAAGAGCTGTAAGAGTCCCCAATAAAATGACCTTTTAATTTTTTTAAAAAGCGAAAATCTTTAGTCAAGATGATGCAATAAGATTTCAAAAAAGAGTAACCAATGTGAGTATTTCCCTGATTTCTCTTTAAATTCAACCTTAGTAATATAAGGGGATTCCCTGCTGGACCCAAATACCTTGCATGTGGTCTTAAGATTCTTCTCATTACAAAAAGTTGAACTGCTATGATATCATGCCTAAAATAAGAATGAAGGAAAGAAAAAATGTTGAATATTTATATAGAGGAAAAGTCTGTCATACAAACATCAAATGAGACTGGCTGAGTGATTTACTGTGAATTAAAAAAAAAATTTAAAAACCAGAGCAAGCAATGGCGCTCAAAAGTCTCCATGAATTGCTTTACATTCTTACAGTTTAAGTGTGAAAAAAAGGTTTCCATTACATATAAGCAAAGGATGCTATTTCTGTTCTCCTGCTCCTCTTCCAGTGTGTGGCCTCCAGAATAAAACTAAAGGACTGGGCAAATCTCTTTATCAAATACACCCCCTTTATTCAATGTGCCCAGTAGTCTACTATTAGTGATTCAGTCATTTGGATGGGAAAAGATTTTATATCTGAATATCCTATGCCCTCTTATAGCCTAACTTCTCACTATTATGATGTCGTTTAGTTATTATTCTTATGAATTAAATTGTGTTCCTTAAAAGTATGTTGGAACTCTAAACTCCTATATGAGTGTATTCTATGGAAAAAATATTCAACTGTACAGGAAGCATTAAAATGAATATACAATTTTTTCATGTTGTTCTTGCTATGTCCTGCAGAGTAGAACTTCCCCATAGGAATTCCTAGGTGATAATATTTCTATCCTTTTGGGAGCAAATATCCAGTTATGTTCTCCTGCAGAACAACTGGGGGGTCCAAGCCACCACCCTCTCAGTGAGTGGCCCAGAACTGAATCACTGCACCCTTAAATGCCTTATGTGTCTGTATGCACAATCTCTAAAAGAAAAAAGTCTTATCATCAAGTTGCAGTACGTAAACATTAGACAATTGGGAACTTTAGGACTTGAATCTAAATGATTTCTTTCAGTATGCATGCAAATTTAATAAAATATAAAGGTGCTACTTACATTTGAATAGAAAATGTTACTTAGAATCTTATCTTACGCCACTTACAAATAAATTACAAATGGATTAAATGTTTATGTGGAAAATTAATTAATCATTTTTAACGTCAAAATATACAGGAAATGCCTTTATAAGTCAGAAGTGAATGAATTTTTTTAAGCTAGAATAAAAGCAGCAGCAAAGCCATAAAGGCAAAGATCGGCATATTTAAAAAGGAAAAATTAAGCAGTTTGGTTTAGCAAAAGATACCACAAATAAGTCACATGATAATCAGTGGTAAAAATTACTATCTACGTGGCCAATAAAATAAGGTTCCTAAAAATTGAGAAGGGAAAAATGGCTATCTAATAAAAAATGGACAAGGGTTTTGTATGGTCAGGCAAGAGGCCAAAATCAGTCAATTGAGATGCTCATCAATAGCCACAAAACCACAGATTTAAAAGTGAGATGTTCTTATGCAGTGTTCAGATTGGCACACATTTATAGGAACAACCACACCCAGTACAGCAAGAGTTTAGAGCAGTGGTTCTCAACCTTCCTCATGCCGTGACCCTTTCATACAGTTCCTCATATTGTGGTGACCCCAACCATAAAATTATTTTCATTGCCACTTCATAACTGTAATTTTGCTACTGTTATGAATTGTAATTTAAATATCTTATATGCAGGATGAAATTTAAAATTGTTACAAATTGAACATAAGTAAAGCATAGTGATTAATCACAAAAGCAATTCTATATTGTGAAATATTTATTTATAATGACAAGTAAATGAAATTTTGTCTTGAAGCATGGTGTAGCATGGGTAAACAGTCTTCGTGCTAGGTACTCATATGTGGGTGTATCTGCACGTGGGCAGACCTGCCTAGAGACGGATAGAGGAGCCGTGTCTCAGTTCCTAAGACCATCAGAAATATGTGTTTTTCGATGGTCTTAGGCAATCCCTGTGAAAGGGTCGTTCCACCCCCAAAGGGGTCACAACCCACAAGTTGAGAACTACTCATTTAGAGAAACAAGCAATCTCTGACTCTGCTGGTGAGAATAAGAATGATTATAACTGTAAGCCAATAATGCCTCTTAATATAAAATATATCCTTAGGATTACCCAGTAAAATATTTCTAGCTATTTATGTTGAAAAAGGGTAGATAAAGAAAAAAAAGAATATACAACATCACAGTACCAAAAATATTGGTTGATGTTGAATCATTTCCAAAGGTAGCTTATGATCAAGAACTGATGATATTGGAAGAAGTACAACTGCACTGTATAAACTGCAGCATTCGTGAAATGTAAATTTCCAAGGCCTAACAGTATATCAATTAAAATGTTTCAATAAGCTGATGCAATGTTTGAAGCACTCACTAGGCTATGACAAAAAAATTGGATGACAGTTTTTGGCTAACCAACTGGAAATCTAACCTAATTCACAGTCATTGAGTCAATTCTGACTCACTACAGGACTACGGCCGCACTATAGGACAAAATAGAGCAGTCCTCTGTCTGAGGATGTAAATTTCACCGGCACAGCATCTTTATCATTCTCCTTTAGAGTGACTAGTGAGTTCAAACTGTTCACCTTGTGGTTATCCGGGCCATCTAGTTACCCAAGCTGCTATCATGGCTTCCAAACTGCCTAGAAAAGATCCAAATGTGTGCCATTCCAAAGCGGGGTGACCCAAAAGAAGGTGGAAATGATTAAACAGTCTTGTTGATATAAATTGCAAATAAAATTTTGCTGAAAACAGTTGCAGCAATACATTAATTGGAAATTTCCATTACTGAGGTCAGATAGAGCTGGACTGATAGCAGAGAACACCAGAAAGATGTTGACTTGTGTTTTATTGACTAGGTAAAGTCATTCCTTCCATTGAAGGATAATACAAACTGGATACTATCGTGAAAGGTGGGAATTCCAGCGTATTTCATTGCGCTCATGTGGAACCCATATGTAGACCACAAAGCAGGTGTAATAACAGAATCAAGGGATACTGTCTAGTAAAGGAAAAGTGTGCAATCGGGTTGGGTCCTTTCACCATACTTGTTCAATCTATATATTTAGCAAATAATTGGACAAAACTTCATGAAGAAGACTGAGGCATCAGGACTGAAGAAGCCTCATTAATAAACTTTGATAAGCAATGACACAAGTTTGCTTGCTAAAAGTAAATAGGACTTGAAACACTTACTGATGAAGACCAAATACTACAGCCTTCGGTATGCATTACAACTCAACATAAAGAAAACAAAAGTCCTTACAATAGACGGCATCATGATAATGGAGAAAATAAGGAAGTTGTTAAGGATTGCATTTTATTTGTATCCACAATCAATGTTCTTGCAAGCAGGACTTAACAAGTCAAAAGACATATTGAGTTGAACAATGAGCAAATGTTCCTGCAATGGGCAAATCTGATGCACAAGAGCTCTTTAAAATACTAAGGATCCCCCTCCCCCGAGAAGAATTTACTTGAGAGGGTGGCACTGAAGCTGCAGCTAAGGGAGAGGGGCATGTCAGATCAGAGCAAATGGGAGCAAATGAAGGGGGAGGAAGAGAGAGTGGAGCACATCCTGGCCCACCAAGCCTGGAGGACAACATCCCCGCTCTGAACAGCCAATGCACAGAGTGGACAATATCGCTGATCCCAGTATGAGACACGCTGTCCCTTGCTGGCCCAGGGCCCTAAGGGGGACAACACTGGAGACTCAGTATCGGGACTGGCCCAGACTGACCCAGTGACACTGAGGCAAACCACTAAAAGCGTGTGGCAGAGCAGAGCAGGAAGCCCCTGAGGGAATACAAAGGACAGACTCTGGTGCCAGAGCGTGGCACTCCATCGGACCTGAGTGAAGGACACGCCTAGAGATCAAAAATCAGATCTTGATCTATTTACATGTTTTTCTTTCTTTTTAAATTGTTTTTCTTTTAATTAATTTATTCTTCTATGGGTAATTGGTTTTCTTTTTTGTTGTCATCGCTGTGTTATTCATCACCTATCTTGCTATGGCTTGATTTTTGGAGCATATTGTTATCTTTACAGATCTATCTAGATAAGATAGACTGGATGAATAGTCTGGAGGAGAAACCAATGGGACCAAGAATTCTGGGGGGACACAGGAGAGGGTGAGTCGGGGGTAAGGAGGTGGTGCTAACCAACCCAGGGACGGGGGAGCAACAAGTGATCCAAAATCAGTGGCAAGGAGGGTTTATGAGGCCTGGTAGCGATTCAGCAAGGGCAATGTAACTGGGAGAAATTACTGAAACCCAAATGAAGGCTGAACATGATAGTGGAACAAGAGGAAAGTAAAAGGAAATAGAGGAAAGAACTAGGTGACAAAGGATATTTATAGAGGTCTAAAGAATGGAATGTACATATGTAAATATATTTATATAAGAGTTTAGGGAAGCAGATCTATGTGCTTATGTTTATAGGTTTAGTATTAAGGCAGCAAATGGACATTGGGCCTCCAGTCAAGCACTTACTCAATGCAAGAACACATTGTTCTATTAAATTGGAATTCCAGGATGCACACCTTCCCGACACGATTACTGAAGAAAAAGGTGAACATAAGCAAATATGGTGAAGAAAACTGATGGTGCCCGGCTACCAAAAGATATAGCGTCTGGGATCTTAAAGGCTTGAAGATAAACAAGCGACCATCTAGCTGAGAAGCATCAAATCCCACATGGAAGAAGCACACTAGCCTGTCTGACTATGAGGTATAGAAGGGATCAGTTATCAGACATCAAAGAACTGAAAATCATATCAGTGGGTGCCCGCTTTACTAACACAATCACTGAAGACAAACGTGTGCTTAAGCAAATGTGGTGAAGAGAGCTAATGGTGCCCAGCTATAAAAAGATGTAGCATCTGGAGTATTAAAGGCTTGAAGATAAACAAGCGGTGAACTAGCTCAGAATCAACAAAGCCCACATGGAAGAAGCACACCAGCCTGTGTGACCACAGGCTGTCAAAGGGATTAGGTATCAAGCATCAAAGAACAAAAAATCATATCATTGTAAATGTGAATAAGTGCAGAGTGGAGACTCAAAGTCCATCGATAGGCAAATGGACATCCCCTTTCTGAAGGGTTGTGGGGAGGAGATGAGCCAGTCCGGGTTCAGGGTAGCAACAATGAAACATATAACTTTCCTCTAGTTCTTAAATGCTTCCTCCCCACCCCCTATCATGATCCCAATTCTACCTTACAAATCTGGCTAGACCAAAGGATGTACATTGGTACAGATAGCAACTGGAAACACAGGGAATACAGGACAGATGACTCCTTCAGGACCAGTGGTGAGAGTGGCGATGCCTGGAGGGTGGAGGGAATGTGGGGTAGAAAGGGGGAACCGATTACAAGAATTTACGTATAGCCTCCTCCCTGGAGGATGGACAGCAGAGAAGAGACGTATCTTTGTTTTCTTCAGCTTCATCCTGTTTGAATATGAGCAATTAATGGTCTGTTCCACAGTTAACTCTCAGCCTCATTTTGGCTGATGATATTGAGCTTTTCCATGCTCTCTCTCACCCTCAAGGCAGCGAGCCCTGGCTTGATCGCATGGCTAGCAGGGTAATAAGACAATTGCAAAAGAAGCTATCTAGTTTCTTGAAACCTACACTTGGAATTTACATGTCATTTATTCTGCCTAATTCTATTCATGAAACCAAGTCACAAGGTCAGGTAAAATTTAAAAAGTAGAGAAACAGATTTCACTTCTTGATGAACATGCTACAAAGAATTTGTGACCATCTGCTATCCATCATGTCATTGTTAAACATTTATGTTTTTTCCTATTTGCTAGTATAAATATTGCTATGAGAAATTTTCTTCTACATAGAACTTTTAATAGTTGTCTTAGGTTCAATTATTCTAAGAATCACTATATCCAAAGTTATGGCTATAGTTAAGGATTTTAATATACATTTCCAAATTTACTTTACATACTAAAATATTCTCTCTTCAAGTAATATACATTCTAGAAGTTTTTTTCCTTACACCTTACTTGAGACAAATCCTTCTTTCTTTTGTATTATGTAGAATCCAGTTTTCACTGTAATATTATCATTGGAATCTATGCTACAAGACAAAACTTTATAGGAACAAATCCTCTGAGTTATCTACTAATGCTATAATATAACTACCTTAAATAGATGGTTTTAACAAACATACACTTACATGATTACAGTTTAGGAGCACAGAAGTCCAAATTTACATGGGCAACTCTAGAAGAAAGCTGTCTCCCTCCATTGGCGCTGTGAGAAGGACCGTATCACCATTCAACATTTGATGACCCAGTTCCCTTGGATATCTCCATGTGTCTTTCCATCAATATTCCCCTGTGTCTAGGAGGTTCACAGCACAGGAACACTGTGTGCAAAGGACACACTCCACCCCCAGCTCTCCTATCATGATGATACTACGGTCCCCATCTCTCTATTCATTTTTTCCCCTCTCTTTTCATCCTTTGTAAGATCTAAGATGTGTTTTCAATTTCATATTCACATGAGAGCAAGATAATGAATAAAGAAGGTGACAGCATAATTGATACATTTGAATTATGGTGTTGGCATAAATATAAAAATCTCCATAGACTCTTAGAAGAGCAAACAATTCTGTCTAGGAGGATGTACAATGTGTTTCTCAGAAAAGATGGTGAGACTTCACCCCGTGCACTTTTGTTATTGTTATTTAAATATATAATAATTTTTTAACAGTTTAAACCATCAATCAAATCCCCAAGTAGTTTACCCTGCATCAATGCCTTGATTTCTCTTTATCCTCTTGTGAACTACTGTCATCTATTTCACCCAGGTCTGTCAACCACAAGCCACTCATCAGACCAAGGATAAAGCTTTCTACTCTAAAGAATACGGCTCTAGGAAAGCACAGGAGCAGTTCTACCTTGTCCTACAGGTCACTAGCAGCAACAGTCAGACCGTTGTTTAATCTTCCCTCCATTGCCGCCCCCCCCACAAGCTCCAAAGTCTGTTCCCTCCAAACCTATGACACAGCCCAGTCGTTGAAACAGCCTAACTGATCATAGACGAATGGAACAGAATAGAAAGCCCAGAAATAAGTTCATCACCTACAGACAACTGATCTTTGACGAAAGGCAAAAGAATATTAAATGGGAAAGAGTCTCTTCAACAAATGGTGCAGGCAAAATTGGATGTCCATCAACAGGTCTCATACCTCAACCTATGTACAAAAACAAACCCACGATAGATCAACGATCTGAATGTAAATCCCAGAAGTATAAAGATTGTCAATGAAATAACAAGGACACACTTAAGGGGCTAAAATGCAGGGCACAGACACGCTATCAAATATAA
>NW_022107431.1:51070029-51075543 GCF_000313985.2 Echinops telfairi | reverse complement strand
ATTAAGTCCAAACAATGGTGGTCGAATTCTAACAACTGATCAACAATGCGAACTTTGATAAGCAGTTCTTGATAATCAGTTCTCAACAATTATTTGTTATTATTAAAGTTTAACAATATAAAATTAACAAAAATAATATAAAACTCATATCCTGGTGAAATAGCCACAAGGCAGCCGAAAACCACATATTCCCTTCCCGTTCTCCCGCCGTTCCCTAGCTTGTCGTGCATTCTTTCCAAAAATCGGAACTTTTAAAAATCGCTGCGGGACGCGGGACAAATTGTTGAACATCGGGACTGTCCCGCCAAAAGCGGGACATCTGGTCACCTTACTTATATTGTGCAAATGCTTAGAAATCCTGCTACAGCTTATTTTATGGGTATGTCTCATTTTGGGGGAAACATGGTAGTAGATGACGAAATAGGTAACTGAGACCTACTTAAAATAAGGCATGTGTGTGCATAAAATGAGAAACCTGGAATGAGGAAAAAAATTTGGCAATGACACAATAAATAAATGGCTAAAAAAATCTATACACAATGGCAACATCTCAATAAGAAAAATGCAAATACCCAAATTAAAAAGTGGACAAATAGCATGAACAAACAGTTCACCAAAGGTGACATGACTATATTTAGACCTCTATAAATGTTCTTTGGCTCCCAGTCCTTTCCCCTATTTCCTTTTACTTTCCTCCTGTCCCACTATCACGTTTCACCGTCATTCAGGGTTTGGTAATTTCCGTTGGCTACATTGCCCTTAATCAAGCCCCCTATGCATCCTATGACTGCCTTGCCATCAATTTTAGACCACTTATTCTTCCCCTGTCCCTGGGTGTGTTGACATCCCTGCTCCTTTTCTTCCACCTCCCCCTCTCCCATGTCCCCCAGGAACCAGTGGTCACATTGTTTTCTCCTCCAGATTCATCCCACCTATCTTGTCCAGATAGACATGCATAGTCAATAATGCACACAAAAAATTAGCTGTTGTTGATTTATTTTGTCATCTTTTTTTCGTATGTGACTATTGTTATAAGGGATAAAATAGGCACAAATTTTCATTTCACGTATTTTGAGTACAAAATTAACCATTTTCACCACTCAAAGACTATATAATAGTTTGGGAATTTTATTATTTCTCTTTTTTACAGAACATCACATGCATGCTTGGATTAGCATTCTTCAAATGATAAGTTAATATGAAGATGATTTTGAAAATTAGAAAATTTACTAAATTTGAATAGAAAATGAATATCTTGCAACAAATTTCTCCTCCTTCCAATCATATGTACATCTATTACATTTTTAAGTTAACTTTTAAGAAATATATTAAACAACACATTCTGATATCTACTGGTGCTTAGCATCCATCATGGAAAGACGATTTCTCACCTAAGTAATACGTTTTAATTTACAAGTTTAAGTCATTATCTCCTCCAATACAATTTTAAAATTATTTTTTAACATTTACTAAGAACCAATCACTGTGCTAGGCATGGGGGTGGGGGTGAGGGAGAATCAAAAGTGGTCCTTACACTCAAAGGGACCCCATTTTTTTGAGAGAGAGCAATATATAAATATAAGAGTTCTAACATCAAGAAAATTATGACAAATTCAGCAAAGTATGGGGAAATGGCAGGGGAAAAGGATAGAAATACCAATTACTTTAAAATTAGGGCAATTAAAAGATGTTGTTGAGAAAGTGAAATACACACACAAAAACCTATTCCATGCCAAACCTGAACAGAACTGATTTATGCAATACCTTCTCTAAAAGGAATATAACGATCAGAGGAGCAGACCTTGGAAGCACTAGAGTGGGCCAGAGTAGTACAGTGAAGATGGGAACGGACCATGGCACCGTGAAAGAAAAGAACACAGAGGCCTGTTCTCCTGAAAGGGCTGGGAAGTGCCAGCCTGGAACTAGAAATCAGTGTCACCAGGGAATTCAGGGAGATGAGGACATTCCAAGTCAGATAACTGTTCTATAAGATCACCCTGAGTTTCACAGAGAGAGTCAGTGAGAGGGTCCTCCAAAACAAGTGAGGAGAATACACAGTATGCTTTATTCTCTCCAAAGAACCCTGTTTTATAACTGCACAAACAGCTATTGATTCACCTCTAGTTTCATTCTTCCTGGGCTCTATTTTCGGTTTCCTTCATCTCTGTTGTGGATGAACTCTCCAAGAATCCTAAGTTTATCGTGAGTCTAAAAGTAAACTTTTCTGGACTTCTGGCAAGGTGGCATCCTAAGCAAATATGCCACATAGACCTTCTACAGCAAAGACACAGGAGAGACCAAATGAAATCAGTACATTTGATAATCCTGGAACCTTGAGCCACAGATGAAAGGGTAGCTAAATTGATTCAATATGGCTGGGAGAGGCTGAACAAAAACAGCCAGAGAGGAGAAAGTTAGGTAAATTATTGACTGACCTGACACAGCTCAGCCATAATCAGTGCCACTTGCTCAGGACCAGCATAAATGCCCACAAGGACTGACAAGGAGAAAGGTAGGAATATTCCTTGTCTCCTACATCCTCCTGTGGCCAGAAGAGTGGCCAGTTCACCCCCCACACATCCAGCAAGATTGAAGTCTCAAAAATATGTACTCATCAAGTAAATACAAAGAAAATATCATCACAATGGCTCAGAGACAACGGATGATTTTAGCTCTCACACACAAAAATAAATATAGAGTGGGTCAAACAAGTGATTAATATTCAGAACAGAGGAGAATGGTATTTAGACTCCTCTAAAAGGGTGAGAAAATTGCAAACAAAAGGAAAACAGAAAAAGATTTTGAATTCAGAAAGGACTATAATAATAGACATAGTAATGAAAAATTAGAAACCCTAGGAAAATAGTGAATTAAAATATAGGACATTAATATTAAATTTTAAGAATAGATGTTGTATTGAAAGACAAAAGAGTAGAACTGATTAAATTGAAGGCTGAATTAGTGAGCTTAACATCTCTGAATCTGCTAGAGGAATGATAATTTATAAAGAACAATAGCAAGAAAAAGAGCTAGAAGAAAGCCTAAAAATTATGTGGGAAATCATGAAGAGGAATAACTTGTGTGATAAAAATTCCAGAACAGGGAGAAACAAAAAATAGTGCAGAGGAATTTATCAAAGAGTTGTACAAGGACAATTTTTCTAACACAAAATAGGCGAAGATATATATTCAAGAAGCTGGATAGAATCCCAATCAGGATAGAAATTTCCCACAATATAACTTAATCAAACTTTCTAAAACCAAAGACACAGAAATAATCTTGAAAGAAACTTGGAGAAAACAAACGTTGGCATCAAGGAAATGGGTAACAGATAAAACTTTGAAAGGAAAAAATTTTAAATGCCAAGAAAGAATCATTAACTCAGAAGAACTGATCTTCAAATATGATAAAACAAATTAGGGCATTTTCCACATACGCAAAACTAAAGGAATTTGTAAAAGCAAGGCCAGCCTTACAAGAAATACTAAGGAGAATTCTTCGAAAAGAGAGCCAAAACTGTAGCCAACAGCCTGAACTTGACATAGTGATTCCGCCCTGATAAAGCAGTATCCAAAGTAAAACAAACCTGCAAGACTGAAAACAGAGAACCAGAGACACACATTTGTAATAAACACAAGTACCAGGTGATTGAAATAGTGTAATTATCTACACCTTACAAATGGAGAGAAAGTCAAGTCAATTTCAAGATAGAATAGATGGTTTTCAACTTGGGAAGAAATTAAAAAATCACAGTGTCATATCAAAAAACAGTCACCACAAAAGGGAAAAAATCTTAAAGATTTAGTAAATGGTAACACATAGTGATAAAGAAAATATTTTCTTACTGTTTTCTAATTTGTTTCTTTGAACAAAATGAACTCAGCACAAAAATGCATGTCAAGAAACCAGCAGCAGCACAGAAAAAGTACAGAGTTAAATTCCTGCCTATCAGTAATGACACTCCATATAAATGAACTCAATGCTCCAGGCAAGAGATAGAAAGTAGCAAAATGGGTCAGAAAACAGGACACAGTACTCTGACTCATTGTTGATGGGCTTGGAAACATGTCCTGTCAACTGTGGAAAGCAATATGGTGCTACATAAAACAACTGGGAAAAGAAATCCCATGCAACCATGCCATGCCACTGCTGGGGTACGTACCCAAGGAGGCAGAGACACGACGCAAACAGACTGATGCTTGATGCTCTCTCACACTCCTTGCAGCACAGTCCACAATAGCAAGAAGCCAGAAACAGGCCAATTACTCATCGGTAGAAGAATAAATAAAGATTCTCTGTGTCCATCGAAAGGGGACTCACAACCACCATGTATTTAGCACTTCCATGTTCCACTTGTATTACTATAACAGGTTTAAATCTGATAGGAAAGGATCTGCCCTTGTAAGAAATGATACAGGAAATGTTCTCCTAGCACCAATCTCCATGCTCAGTGTAAACAGAGCTCAATCAATTAAGAAATCAATCTGTACAAAGCAACAACTCATGGGTTGCAGCTCAAAGTTGGACCATATGTGCATAAACTCCTCCTGTCAACAGTGTCTTAAATTCTATGTGATTGGATAAATTACTGATGTTATCAATACAATCGTCTCATACTGGAGCAGTGGGGGGGGGGGATGATCGACAATGTTTTTCAGTTTTGATTCTCTTTTTCTTTGTTTTTCTGCCTTTTGTTTTTGTTTCTGTTGTTCTTGTTGGTTTGTGTTTCTGTCATAATATAATTGCCAAACTAAACCGGAGTCATTAATAACCCATGGACAAGCAGAGGGATTTAGGGCTCCCGCTTAATTCAGGTCAGGTAATATTCTAATCTGGTCTCCCAAGCAACAAAGTGGTATCCCTGCCAACTGTTCATCTATCATCTTCTTATTTGTATATCTTAACACTTCATCAGGGAGGCCTCACCTCACTTAGTGTCTTAGAGAAACAGATTTAGGGACACTCAGGTATGTGTAAGAAAGAACTTTATTTCATAGAGCAATCGCATATTGAGGAAACATGCCACCCAAGTCCAGATCATTTCTATAAGTCTGATTTAAGACCCTATGTCCTATAGGAGTCTATAAATTCTTCTTCAAACTCACACAACATAAGCAATGATGCTAAATGCTTGAAGATCACAGTCCAGGGGGTGAAAGTCTTGTGGATCCTGTGGCAGTGGAAGTGGGTCAGCACTGGGGAGGGTCTCCAAGTAGCTCCTCAGCAGGAAGGTGAAGCAGAGAGTGTGTGACCTTCTTCCAAGGAGAGAGGAAGTTCACAGAGTTCTTCATGAGAAGGCCACGCCCACAAGGAAACATCATCAGGTGGTGACTTGACTGATAGGCTACATTCTACCCCTTCACTCAATACCCTTAAGTTGACACGAGATTATATAATAACCACACCAGGGTCAGTTTCTCATGGTGAACAGAGAGGGAGAAGACCAATCAGGTCATATAATATAAAATTGTTCTATGGTTAGCCTGAATCAACTGCTACAAGGGTGCCTAGTAC
>NW_022107431.1:51049220-51069358 GCF_000313985.2 Echinops telfairi | reverse complement strand
ACTATGGTACATCTTAATGGAAATTCAAGTCCACAAGTGGGGGAGCATGTTGGTCTCAAAGAAAGTTATCTCACTTATTTCAAGGTTATCCACAGTTAATTGTGGCCCACACTATCAAATCCATTTGCATAGTCAATGAAACACAAGTAAACATCTGTCCGGTATTCTCTGTTTTGAGTCAAGATCCATTTGACATCAGCAGTAACATCCTTGTTCCACATCCTCTTCTCGATCCACCCTGAACTCTGGCTGTTCCTTGTTAATGTGTTCCTGCGACCATTGTTGTATGATCTTAATTAATAATGTACTTGTGTCAGCGACCACTTATACTGTTCTATAGTTTGAGCTTTCTGTTGGGTCACCTTTCTTTGGAATGTACACAAATATGGATCTCTTCAGTCAGGTGGCCAAGTACTTGTCTCCCAAATTTCAGTGTTTTTTCAGCTTTCAGAAACATTTCGACGTACATTCCATTAATTCTAGGAGGCTTATTTTTGCTATTTTATTCAGTGCACCTAAAACTCCTTTGTTCAGTACCATTGTTTCTTGCTTATATGCTACCTCCTGAAATGATAGACTGTTGACTTGTTCTTTTCGGTACACTGACTCTGTGTACTCTTTCCATCTTCTCTTTGTGATACGTCCTTCATCATTCAATGTTTTGCCTATAGAATCTTTCAAAATTGCAAGTTGAGGCTTGAATTTCTTGCGTGCTTTCTCTTTCAGAGAAGCTGAGCGTGTTCTGTGCTTTTGCTTCACCAATTCTAGATCCTTGCACCTTTTATTATAATATTTAGCTTTGTCTTCTTGAGCTGCTCTTTGACATTTTTTATTCAGCTCCTTGACTTATTCTATGATTAATGCAAGTTTCAGAGTCTCTTCTGGGGTCCGTGTTTGATATTTTCTTTCTTGTGTCCTTTTAATGACGTGCTGCTCTCTTGTGAACGATGTCCTCCCACAGCTCGTCAGGTCTTGTCACTAGGGTTTCATGCAGCAAATCTGTTCTTGACATGTTCTCGGAATCCATGTGGGGTAGACTCAAGGCCATATTTGAGCTTTGTGGACTTGTTTTAATTTTCTTCAGCTTAATTGTAAACTTGCATATGAGCAATTGATGATCAGTTCCCCAGTTAACTCCTGGTCCAGGGTTTAGCTGCTGAAATTGAGCTTCTCCACTGTGTCTTCCAGCATATTTAGGCAATCTTATTCCTGTGTGTTCCCCCTGAAGAAGTCCATGTGTATAGTCACCTTCTGCATCGTTGAAAAACGTATGTGCTATGAACAAATCAATGGTTTTATAAAATTCTAGCATTAGATCATCAGCTTTATTTCTATCACCAAGTTCATATTCTCCAAATACTGCTTCCTCCTTTTTGTTTCCACATTTTGCATTCCAATGCAAATAACTATTAATGCATCTTGTTTGCATGTTTTATCAATGTCTGACTGAAGTCTGGTAGAATGCTTCAACTCCTTTCTCAGTAGCTTTTGTGGTTACTGCATAAATTTGACTAACAGTTGTATTTATTGGATTTCCTTGAAGGCAAATAGACAAAATCTGATCACAGATAGCATTGTTCTTCATGATAGATTTAGCAAGATCCTTTCTGACAATGAATTCCATGCCATCCCTTAAGAATATAGTTTGAGTTCTTTACCATTTTTGTAATTATATGCATGTGATGAAATTTGTTAGTCATGACCAAACACCTTGTGAGAATGAACTTAAAGGTTTATGAACATAGTCTTAGGGACAACAAGATCAATTGTCAGAAAATATTCACAAAACCAGTGTTTTATATCCTGCTTTAGTGAGTAGTGACTGAGTTCTTAAAAACTCATGAGCAGCAATCTAAGCCATAACTATCGATCTCTCCTCTACCAGAGGAAAGAATTGTGATGAAAATAGAAAAACATAGGGAAAACAATTGGCCTAAGGGACATAATATCAGCCTCCATAACCCTGAGAGAGATGAACTGAGATGTTGCCTCTCCACTACTGTCATATCTACTGGGAACATCTCCGAAGTGGTTCACATCGCAATGTCTGGGGCACAGCAGGAGAAAAGTCTGGAAGAAACCCTCAAAATCATGAAAGAGACCGGGTTTATTTGGTAGACTGAGACTGGTGGAACCCCAAAACTATAGCACTTAATAATCCTTTTAAAACTTCACTCGCCCCTATGTTAAAATTATCAACCATTTATGATCAAAATGGCTACATTTACCTAAGGGCAATATCCAGAGAGTTAGGAAGGAAGAAGGGAAGGAAACAGGAAATACAGCGGGAAATGGAGCAAGTGGTTTTCACATCTAAGGATTTCAGTACATGAGTTGAAACAAAGAATATGTATGAATTTTTTAATGTAAAACTTATGATCTTTGTACACTTTCACCTAATTCAGAATACAAAGGTTTCCAAGAACAAATAAATAAACTTTAAACTTTTCCAAGTTTTACTTGGAGTCTGATTGGCCGAGGCCTCTCAAATTCTACATTATCCACAATAATGATGCATTTTGTAACTGTTCTATACTTGGACAAGGGAGAGAACTTACCAGTTTTCAAGTATTGTATTACTTCACCTTTTACAAGCTGGTATTTAGGCTATATTTACTATTATTACCACAGTCAGACTGCTGTTCCAACAAGCCCAAACCTCAGCATGTCCTGGAGGCCACTTCCATAATTTGTAAGTGTGATTAAGCCAAATTATAAGACACTGAGTCATCATAGAATTCTGCCTTGAGATGTGTCTCTTTGCTCCCTGCAGCAATGTGTAGTCATCACCACTGCCCAGATTACTTTTATAATTTTAAATATTGGAGATGTGATTTTTCTCAGAAAAACATCTGCCTAGTAATCTAATTCACTAGAAAACTGTGGGCTAAAATATTGCAACAGAAGCTCACTGGAAATATTGTCATCTCCTTTGGCATGGGCGTGACTTCCTCTGGGTGGCACCCAGCTGTGGTTTCTGATGATAAGACCTCCCCTTGCTGGTTGAGAAGAGCAGGCAACATTTAGGATTAAGTAGTAGGGAAGTTCCACACCAAGCACACCTGAGAACAATGTAAGTATTTATTATTGAACTTTGCTTTGAATATAAAATTGTGTCTATGTCCATGGACTAGGTTACCTTCTGAAATGGTTTCCAATTCATTTATTCATTCACTCAATCATGAGGACAAGAAAACAAGTAGCAAATAGAAAAGTATAGCACTTTTTAGTAGAGGAGAATCAGAGAGATGAATATCTAATGCAGTAGAACCCCAGACCTCGACGCTAATCCGTTCTAGAAGGAGCGTCGGAATTCGATGCAGTCAAGTTCACAATCAATTTTTCCCATAAGAGATAACTGAAATGGATTAATCCATTCTCAAACACCAAGTGTTTACACTAATCTTGCCTTTTTAAACAAAACATTACACAGAAATTTCAAAGTAAATAATTTCAGAGTTAAATAACAATTTAAATAAGAAACACAACATTTAAAAAGTTTTAAACAACTACATTGTGGCCCATACCTGGATCTGTGGACACGGATGTGGAGAGGAGGGATGGAGAGAGTCCTTGTTTGGAAGGACAATACCTTTCCATAAAATCAATTGGTAGCTGCTTTTCAGGACTCCCCTCCCCACCCACCCCTTCTCTGCCTTTTTTCACTAGGACCTGGCTGGCTTTCTCTAAAAAAAAAAAAATCCCTCCAGTGTGGTCTGCTGGTGGCATGTCCTTAACTGTTTTCTAAAAGGGTTCACTACACAGCCACAAGAGGTTTAAACAACACATACCAACAACGCCAACTAAGGCCCCTGAAACACGAACTGCTTTTGTTTAAAACAATCACGTGCATCAGGTTGGATCTTGATGTTTTGTTCGAGCTCTGCTGCAAAATTGTCTTGACATTTACGTCGACTTCTGATTATGTCAAGCACTGATGCGGTCAGTACCAGGGTTCCACTGTACATTATAATCTCGTGTCAGTTAAGTGCTACGATGAAAAACTAAGAGAAACAGTCAGGGAGGTGGGAGGAGCTGTTTCAGATAGGGTGGTTCAGGAGATGTCTGTAAATCTGGGCAAAGACCTGAATGACGTGAACCAGATGAATTTTCCAAGAAAGCACTACAGGGCAGAGGGAGCTGCAAGCACAAGAGGGAGATGCAGTGTGTAAGGGGAATTCTAGGGACAGCAGAAAGTTACTGGAGACAAGGGGAGTAAGAGAAGACTAAAAGGTGGATACATTCTAAGGAACATAGAAGATTCAAAGTGACTGCAGCCTTTTTGTTGGGACTATGCAATGAACCCAGGTGCTATTAACTGAGGTGAGAAAGATGAGGTATGACAGTTACAATCCACATTGCCCTCCCTTAACACGTATACATAACACGTCTTCCTTTGATCCTAACTTCATGGACCTAGGCCAGAGTTCACAAGTTAAGGAAAATCACGAGTTTTCAATTGTGTCCCCTGTCTCCAGGCACCAGCTGCAAGCATGGAATTGCTTGGGCTCCCACCCTTCTGAACTGCTGACTGACGATTTCCTTGGATATGATGATTTGCTACTACAATTCCTAGAACTAATGAAAAATGGTATCCTTATGATTACAGCCTTATTTTGAAGAATAAAAAAGGATCAACTCAAAGAAAAGATGCATAGGACTTCCGTTCCCAAACAGAGCATATCAATCTCCCTAGAGGAAATGGCTTTCAGCAATTAGCAAGCTGATGGAAATTTCATGTCCTGAGATTTGATCCAGGCTTTTCACCATGCCATCGGGAAGTAGTTGTTATAAGGTGGGTCCCTTTTGCCACATTATCTTGAGATGGTCATCATAAAGTAGATGCTTCTGGTGTCACCAGCCCCACCTCAGTCACCTTATCAACACCATCTGTCACTCTAGAGCCTTTATCGAAAAGTTCTGAATATTTGCTCTCAGGAATCTAGGGCAAAGGTTTGGGGGTAAAGCGGCATGTCCCCACACCAGGTGAAAACAGGCTGACGTTGAGATGGGGAAAGGGAAAACGAGTCAAAGGAGTGCTCTGCCACATCCGGTAATTGGCTCTTAGATACTTTACTTTCAGGCTTGTTTGGGTTTATTCCCTCCTCAAATTTGCATCTAGAAACAATCAGCTTCTATTTATTTCTTCCAAGGACAGATGAGGACTATCAAAAAAATCATTTTCAATTCATGCAGAGATCATTTCAGGTACCAATTTAAGATAGGTAATTAATGAAGTTTCCTAGCCTCAAGCTTTGCCTCCTTCCCGCCAGTGCATACCAAATCATCTTGTTTATTTTGCCATCACATTTCCTCTAAAGTCATTTGGTGCTATTGTGTCTATATCTGAGTCTCAACTCATTGCCACCCACAGAGTTAATTAAGAAAAACAATCTGTATCACTTATTCATACCTTAGGGTGAATTTAAGTCCATGTATATCTGCAGCTTATGGCTTGCGTATAATTGTGTGATGAATATTATAATTCCCTTTTCACTTTCCCTCTTAAGAAATGTCATGTACTCAAAGAAGCACTGGACTATTTAGAAAACCACATATTTCACCTACTTGGGTGACCTGATATGAAAACAAGAATGATTCAAACATAATACATGTGAGTGATATTTCTTATACCCTCTGGCTGTCCCAGAAAGAAAACCAGGGAAGCCTTTACAAAGGCTTTACAAACCAGGTACAAAGGTTAAAAGAGGAGGTAGTCTACTGTGAAAGAGGCAGTTGCTTCTTGCCTATGCTGTGATGAATGAGTGCAGCAGGTAAACATGAAAACCTTGGTGGAGGTAGAGGAACAAAGGTATATTTGTCTGAACAAACCATTAGAACGTGTCCCTAAGGCAAGTACCTGGAACAAGCAGGTAGAACCAGGGCTTACCAGAGAGCGAGGACCATAAGCCGAGAGCTCAATCAATCTAGAAAGAGTGTGGAACATGTGGTGCACTGAGTTGCCCTGGAATAGCTCTTCCATCCGGGCGGGATGCTCCCAGGTGGGAGCATTCAAATAGGGTGTGTCGGGTTGTCAGGGCTGTTGAGTCATTCCGACTTGGACAGTCCCTGTCTCCACCACCATGAAACATTGTCCAGGTCCTTGCTATTTTCAAAATTGTTCTTTTATTTTACTCCTGTGCTGCAGTTATGATGTCAATCCATATTGTCCAAGACCATATTGTCCAGGACCCTCTACTCTAACAAGCATTATGTCCTTCTCAAAGGACTGGTTTTCTTGATAATATGTTCCAAGTATATGAGATAAAGTCTTGCCATTCTTACCTCTAAGGAGCATGCTGACTACATTTCTTCCAAGACATATTTGTTTGTTCCTTTGGCAGTCCATGGTAAATTCAATATTCTTCACCGACACCTTAATTTAAATGTATCCATTCTTCTTCAGTTTTCCTTATTCAATGTCCAACTTTCACATGTGCAAGAACCAACGGTACTGAAGAAAGCAGTCCAAGCTGCATTGAAAGTATTAGCCAAAGATAAGGCTCCAGGACTTGACGGAACACCAATGGAAATGTTTCTGCAAGCTGATGAGACACTGAGAGCACTCACTCATCTCTGCCAGGGAATTTGAAAGACTGCTACTTGGATAACTGACTGGAAGAGATCCGTATTTGTACTCCTTCCAAAGAAAGGTGACCCAACAGAATGCTCAAATTATTTAAAAACATATCATAATAGCACATGAAAGTAAAGTTTTCCGGAAGATTATCCGACAACTGTTGCAGCAATACATTGATGAGGAGTCGTCAAAACTTCAAGCCAGATTCAGAAGAGGACCTTGAACAAATTATATAATTGCTGATTTCAGATGGACTTTAGCTGAATGCAGAGAATACCAGAAAGGTATTTACTTGTGTTACAGGCTATACAAAGGAGTTGACTGTGTAGACGACAACACATAAGTTGTAGGGATCTACTGTGTGGATCACAACACATGGGGTTAGAGGTCTCTAATCTCCAGGATTGGTCAGTGCCATTCCACTGAGTAGAAAGTAAACCATTTAAGAAACAGGAACAGGTATCTAACAACCAGTAGAAATAGGAGCCACACTAGTCTGGGATCCTGGGTGAAGAAGTGGCAGCAGCAGAGACCATAAGAAGGAACTAGGATGGCACCAGAGACCACAAGACAGAGCAGTGACAGCAGTAGTAAGCCCACTGGATGAGAAAATCTGAACACCTTTACACCCTTTCAGAGTGCGGTACCCTTTTGGCATTTATCAGTACTAAAGTATCTTTGTAACACTCCCATGTTCTTGGCTTTGACCTAGAGTGCAGTGGGTAAGCTGGTTGGTGGCAGAATAGGGTAAAGAAGATTGAAAGGTAGAGGCATGGCTGACTTCTTGATTGTAAAAATCAACTCTGGGCTGGTTGAAATGTTCTTTCTCCTGGGGAGCCAGAGCAGGTCCAACACAGCGTCCATGTCATTTGCCTAGTTTCCAAGAAGAACAATCACTAATGAGTGTAGCTCTGGTTTTTTCAGAAATACACAATCGTCGGAATGTTCTTTCTACTTGGAGAAAGGTGTGCTGCCTACTGCAGAGGACGTGGTAGCTCCCAGGCAGTTTTCGAGGTATGACGTGGGAAGCTCACAGAGTACTGTCCACACAACAAAAATAGTACTTAATTTCTGAGGATATGCAATATTTCCCTACAAAAGTGTTTAACATTAAAAAATATATAAATCTTATAGAGAAGTGTATAATATTAAATATATATATATGTGCAGAAAGGTAGATTATAGACAGATGTTGTTGTTAGGTGTCATGGATTCAGTTCCTACCCTTAGCGACCCTATGCACAACAGAATGAAACACTGCACAGGCCTGCACCATCCTCACAATTATTCCTGTGACCAAGTCCAATGGTGCAGCTACTCTGTCAACCCATTTGGTCGAGGGCTTTCCTCTCTTTCGCCACCCCTCCAATTTGCCAAGCCTGGTGTCCTTCTCCAGGGACTAGTCTCTCCTGACAATGTGCCCAAAGTAGGTAAGATGAAGTCTTGCCATCCTTGACTCTAAGAAGCACCCTGGCCTTTCTTTTGTCCAACTCAGATAGGCTTCTCCTTTTAGCAGTCCATGGTACCTTTAATATTTTTTGTAGCATCACAGTTCAAAGGCATCAATTCTTCTACTGTCTTTATTCGGTGTCCAACTTTCACATGCCTATAAGGCAATAGAGAATGCCATGGCTTCAACCCTTAGTCTTCAAAGTAACATCCTTGCTCTTCCAAACTCTAAAGAGGTCTTTCTCAGGAGATTCACCTAATGCAACATGTCTTTTGATCTCTTGGCTGCTGCTTCGATGAGCAGTGACTGTGAATCCAAGTAAGATAAAGTCCTTGACAACTTCAACTTTTCTCTATTTATCATGATGTTACCTCTTGGTCCAGTTGTGAGGATTTTGATCTTCCTTACATTGAGTTGTAATCCAAACTAAAGGTTACAATCTTGATCACAAGCAAGTGCATCAGTTCCTCCTCACTTTGAAGTTAAGCAAGGCGTGTCACCTGCAAACCACAGGTTGTTATGAAGCCTTCCTCTAATCCTTCTGCCACACTCTTCTTCCTAGACTCTGGCTTCTCTGGTGATTTGGTCCGCATACAAATTGAAGAAGTTTGGTGATGAGATACAACCCTAATGTACACCTTTCCTTGTTTTATACTACACAGTATTCTCTTGTCCTGTTCACACAACTGCCTCTCGATCCATGTACAAGTTCCATGTGAACACAACGAGTGTTCTGGAATTCCCATTCTTCTTAAGGTTATCCTCAGGTTATTATAGTCCACACAGTCCAATGCCTTTGGACATCTTTCTGGTATTCACTGCTTTGAGCCAAGATCCACCTGGCATCAGCAATGACTTCCCTTGTAACATATCCTCTTGTGAATTCAGCCTGAACTTCTGGCAGTTCCTCCTCGATGTACTGCTGTAACCATTGTTGGATAATCTTCAGCAAAGTTTTACTTGTGTGTGCTGTCAATGAGATCATTCTATAGTTAAAACATCCTGTTGAGTCACATTTCTTTGGAATGGGCACAAATATGGATCTCTTCCAGTCTGATAATAGATAGATAGAAGATAGGTAGATAGATACATAGATACATAGATTAGATCATATTATAAGAGCATCCTTGAGATAAATTCCCCACAAAATGTGAAGATAATACATATTTCAGCTTTTCCTTTTAAAGTTCATGTTTCCTTTGATCAAAGACAAAATAAGAGCTATGAATTTTATCTTGTCCTTTTAATCCTGGATGTCAGAAAGCTTAGAAATTCCATTCTCAACTACATAAGAATGTCCAGTCAAATTTTTCTGAAGGGTGCTTGATGCAAGTCCAGCCCCAGAAATTAGAATATGTCAGGAACTTAGAAATAAGGTATGGCCTCAGCCAACCCCAAGCTCCAGTCCCATCCAGAACTAGAGTAGGGTCCTACATCAGACTGCAGGGAAGAGTGGCCACACTTCTAATGCGATTGCAAGGAAGAGAGGTGAAGATAGAGATTTCTGCTGACCAGACACCGAATCTTTGCAAGATACTCGATAATCCACTCTGGGTAAGATAAACAAAGTTATATCTACTAGTGATAAGGGTACTTCTGTGTATTACCAAAAGAGCCTTGGTGGTGTAGTGGTTCTGAATTGGGCTGTGATCCATAAGGAAACAGGTCAAAACCACCAGTTGCTCAACAGGAGAAAGACAGCCTTTCTACTCCAATAAAGAGTTACCATCTCAAAAACCCACAGGGGCAATTCTCCCCTGTCCTTTAAGTTCACAATGAGTTGGCATCCACGGAATAGCAGTGAGTTTATTTAGTTTTTTGTTATTGTTGTTTTGTTTTCTATGGTATGTTGTCAATCTGACTTCTACTGGTTCAGGAACCAAGCCAGATTGGACGACAGCCCAGAATTACCCAGATCTGTATTGCTGTCAACATCTGACACCAGGCCTTCCTGCTCCCACACGAGTCTGGAATTGGGAGAGTGTAAAAGTGACCTGCAGAAGGTGCAGGTCAGTCCTATGGGAGAAACGCAGTGAGAAGTCGAACACAGAGAAGGGAGATAGATCCATTCACAATTCTGAATGACTTTCTCAGCATAATCATATATTAAATTCAGACCAAACATCGATGGTACGAAGGATAATTTAATTATAATTTTATGAATAGCTCTCAGGACCCTTTATTCTCTCTTAAGTTTTTTTTCTATCTGAATATTTTCTATTAGCAATTTCTAATTCAAAAACTCCAGGATTGTTGTAATACATTAGCCTGATATATTTTATAGCACATGCTGCTAGAGCTAATGAAAATCCCAAGATGAAACTTATTACTTAAATTATTTTGAGGTACATTATACAGTGTGTTGGAAACTGCTACCTTCACATAAGCCACTTCCCTCTGGTTTTTCATAATGCATACTTGCAATTTGCACATTCAGGCACCATAAATCACTATATCCCTTTGAAACACAACCAGTCAATTGTCTTCCTCCACTAAAATGTATTGAGTTGCTATTTTCTCAGCTATTATAATCCTGGAAACAAATTAAATCACAATTAACTGTGTGTACAATCTATTATAAAGTAATACATAGGCACTTACGTGTTTTAAAAAATATCAAGAAAACAAAAGAAAGGGGAAGATTTAACATGAAAATCATATGGGCAATATGATGTCACAATTAACTGATTGCAAATTATCCAATATGTGACTAAAATGACATATCACAATTAGAAATAATGGATTTGCAAAACAAACAACCAAACTGAAAACTGTGATTTCACCTGTGGCACAAGAACAGTCTGAAGAAGGCTCAAAGCCATTGGCTTCATAGTATCTGCTCCATGGAAAGAAAATTAATTTCCCCTCTTTTCCCTCATGAAATTGTGAGAGAGAGTTGAGAGGGAATTGTCTGTGCATCTAGCAGACATGGACTTGGGCATTTATACTGGATCCTGCTTCGAGGAGCCCTACACTTGTTGTAATGCTCTTGTGTCATTATCTTGCAAGTCTTGATACATATTGAACAAAGGGTTTTGCATTTTTATTTTTCACTGGGCCCCATATATCATAGAGCCAGATCAATGATCAGTCACCTAGGCTGACTCCTGTGTCAGAGTGGCACTGTTCTTCAGAGAGTTTTCAGTGGTTGATGTTTCTGAAGTAGATTATTAGACCTTTCTTCTAAGATCCCTCTCAATGGGCTTGAACTTTGTACCTTTCAGTTACCAATCAAATATTTTCACTACCCCAAACCAAAAACCCATTAGTTCTGAGTAAATTTCAACTCATATTGACCCCACAGGCCATAGTAAAACTGCTTTAAATAATTTACAAGCCTGAAAATCTTTACAAAAACAGATTGCCATATCTTTCAATCACAGAGAGCTGGTGGATTCAAACTAGTGACCTTTTGATTAGCGGCCAAGCACTTTAACCACTGTGTCATCCAAGGTCTTTGGCACATCCCAGGGATTCCTAATAATAAGTAAAGAGAGGCTAATTATCAATCAAAAGTATTATTTATATTGCCCAGGCCTAACACTGTGTCTATTTCATAGTTTAAAAACAGAAAATGCTTATTTTTCAATTGAATTGAATTTACTCCCCAGTTTCCAAGATAAATGTTAGTTTATTTCCAACAGTTAACATTCATTTAAAAGTATAGAGAAAAGTTGGAGAGGGGAATCTTTTGTACTAAAAATTCTTTCCCACGTGACCTTCACCTACAGTCCTCTTCTTTAAATAGTGTGGAACACTTAATCATTATGTATTACTCAACATGTAATACATACACTGGAGACCAAATCAACATGAACCGGAATATCCAGGCAGGTCATTAGGCCTCTAATATGAGGACTTGTTCCCATAAAGACTTCTTTAAGAAAACACAAGGTGACTTGGTGATTTGGCAGTTAGATCCCTGTAACCTTTGTCCAGGGTGCATTGCAGGCCTGGAGCCCTCAAAACTCTAGACTCCAGAAGAGAAGTGTGTCCTGCTGTTCAAGAAAGAGCTAGAAAAGTGATATGATTTGGGCAAGGAGGAATGCTACCCAGGTAGGCATCACTCAACTCACTTGTGTTGGTCGGTTTGAGAATTTTGACCCAGTCTAAGTCATCTCATTTTTTACAGCAAAACAACTAATGTGTAAGCCGGTTTACATGGCTGTCTTGTTGCCATATGATGCTGCCCCTACAGCCACAGGTAACTGAATAATACATGCCACCAGTCTTTTGGTAACTCCCTCTGTAAGATTTTAAACTAAGAGCTCGTGTTACAGAGCAGGAGATTCTCCTAAGAAATGCTACCCTGGAATCTCATTTAGGACACATGTGCACTCATGTTTAAGTCATAGAAAACCAAATTTCACAGAGAAACAGGGGAATAGAGCAGATAGAGAAGCAAAAGGCAGCAACCATGTGGTCGCAGAAAAACAGAATAGCTCTCTCGATATCTAACAATGTTCCGCTTCCAAATCCACACTCACAAGGCCCACCTTCTGTCTGTACTATTAAATTCAAGAAAAACCCCTTCAGTGAATTAGCTTGTATGGTTTTTGGTGTTGTTTCCATTGTTTTTAACATTTTCTATTTATACATTAATTTAAAAGTACCCAAAGCAAATGTTTTGGAAATGATGGCAACATATGTGCAAATATGCTTGATCCAATTGATGTATGGATTGCTATAAGAGCTGTAAAAGTAACTAGGATGGCACAGACATGATTTGGGGATCATAAGTGGCATGATTTAAACATTTGAAACAGTAATTAAGATTTGGTATATCACATAAGCATTTTTGCTTTTAATCAAGTAATCATGAGACATGGTAACAAATACATATATTTTTTTTAATTAGAAACATTATAATTTTAAGACTGAACCTATTACGGTAACAACAAAATTTAGTTAACCATAAACTCGCATTTTCCCTTCTTCAAGTTTCTGTTTTTTGTGCCTTATGCTGCGAAGATCAAATTTTAACACATGTTCACTTCAAGTGACAGTCTTTCATCCTGAGTGATAGACTCCCGTGGTTCGTTTAAAAATGTAAACTATCTATAATTTCACAAACACTATTTCACCACATACCACAAAGACACTTATAACAACCATGGAATAGCTCTACTCAAGATTTGCTTCAGGAAATATGATTTGATTATGAGATTGTAGATAGATAACCACAATAATATAATTTACTGTCAACATTATCAATGTTAACATTTTTCCATATAGAAAGCAAAAAAATATTATTTGCCTAAGAACATTAAATGACTCTAAGACAAAATACATTCTGAATAGGATTTTTGCAATGTTTAAGATCCCAAGGTAATTAAATTGTGGAATTTTATCTCTTTTTCCCAGAGTTTTTGAAAGAATTATAGCTACAGTTCAGGGGAATATCTGTAAATCAAGTAGTGATTTAATAATGTGTTCAAGAAGAAGACTTTCTCACATGTAGACTTTTTCAGAATAGAATGATAGAAAGTACTAACTAAAGGAGCAAGAACACGTTATATGTAGAGGGCAGTAACTTGTCTTTTTCAGGAATGCAGAGAAATTTTCCTAGGAAATAAATAAATAAAATCCAAATACTCCAGTGAGATAAGAACATTTTTTACTAAGCAAGTAAGTCCATATATAGGAAAAGGTTCAATAAAATGCTAGAAATGATGCCAACTACGTGTATGGGCGAAAAATTAGGGACTACGGATACTAGTGCAGATGTTCTGGCCTCTGGCTGACATTCAAACCCAAGCCAACTCCCTGCCATCGAATTGAGCAGACGCATAGACTTTAGGACAGGGTAGAACTGCCCCTGTGAATTTCCCAGACTAGCTGTTTAGGGGAGTAGAAAGCCCTGTCTTTCACTGGAACAGGGTACCTGCTGGTTTCTAACCACTGACCTTGCAGTTGGCAGTCCAATGTGTAACCACTATGCCACCATGGCTCCTCTGTTTCTATTTCATGGCCATTTCTTAAACAAAGTTAATTCTCAATTATTTGTGAGCTGTAGATTCACTGTGCACAGCAAGTGTACAGCAAAGGATAATCTAGACAAGAGAGGGGCCTTTTAGCAGATTAAAAGACAGAGTATTGGGATATAAGGGTACACCTTCTAAGTTCAGGTGGTAAAGGTAGAAAAATGGAATGATTTTCAGAATTTGGCTCTACTTGATGCTGTTCCTTAGCCTTAAATATGTTACCCATTATAGACCTGGGAAGGCTTCCCCCAGGCCACAGCAAGAGGAACAATCTTTACTCTGTGGTGTTGATTTATCCAGGATCTGGCTTACCTGTGCCATGTTACCATGCTATTAGCACAAGTTACTAAATGGTGGTTATGTTATTTCAAGAAGTTGAGCACAAAGCCAAGATACACAAGCAGGAATGAAGCAGTCAATATTGGATTATGTAATGAAAAGATGCCCTTATGTCTTAAGATATGATCATAGAGAAAATGAAACACACACACAGAAAAAAACCTCCTTCAGAACATCAGAGGCTACAGTAAAGAGTACTATACAGAGAAGCTGATTCAATTCATTCAAGTAATTTCTTAAATCTATACAACAGAAAGCTAGACCAATATAAGGGAAGAATTTCAGGCTTATTGTAACTTCCCTAATAAATCCCTATAACTGTATCATCTGTGAGTTCAGTGTAGCCACTGAAATGGATATTTTTTTAATCCAGCAGAAAAGTCAGGTCCCCTCAAAAGAAGAGATGTGTCAGACTTGCAGCCATTGGCCTTGAACTGGTTAGATTCTCTGACTCCTTACTGAAACTGGAGAAGATTAGATGTGGAACCATGCCATTTCCTCATCGTGTGAGTAAAAGTTTCTTGATTCTTTTGTAAGGCATGTGTAAAGTGAGCTACAAGTGTCATATTAAAACCAAACAAAACCCACTGCTATCAAGTTGAATCCAACTCAAAATGACTGTGGAACAAACTAAACTTGCCCCACAGTCTTCCAAGGATATGAATCATATGGGATTAAACTGGCACACCTTTCTCCTGCAGAGTGGCTGCTAGGTTCAACCCACTGACCTTTGGGTTGGCTGCTGAGTTTTTTAACCACTATGCCACCTGGGTTTCTCAAATGTCATACAATGGACTATTAAACGTTCACCTTAATCACCAATCGTGTTTATTTAAAGTTTTCTTCACATTTGACATCTTTCAATGGGAGTAACAAAATTAGTAAGTCACCATTTCCTCTCCACTTAAAGTCACATAAGCCATTTGTAGTGATGTATAATATAGATTTTGATTTATAATATATATTTTGGCTACAATTTGTAAAATACTCAAAGTTTATAAATATGCAACAAAGGCAATCTTAAAGTCTATCAAACTATTTAAAAGATTTAAATTCAGAGACCTCAAATTTTCTTCAAGCTATCCAAAAATCAACACAAAAATTATGATCACAGTTAAATAGAATGAGAGAAATGTTTAGGTTTGGAATAACCAACAAAAGCCCCAGTTTAACATTCTTTAAAATGTCATTTACTCAAACATACTATAAATAGGAATGGTGATAACATAGGAAGCAAAAAATAAACTTGTAAATAAAATTTCTAGAAGCTGATGAAACCCAAATCATTCCGTTATGGAGACGCAAGAGAGAAAAACATCAGCTTCTAATAGGCTTAAGGGTACTCTGGCCATCTCCAGTCTAGTGGCTGTGCAAGGTGTACAGCCATGTTCCCCTCCTAGATCACCAAGTTAGTCCATTGGAAAGATGGACAGATCTCGTCCATTGTGAGCACTATGCTAAATTGGCTTTCGGGTAATTTAGATCCTCAGAGCTGAGGAGATTTCACTAAGAACAAGATTACTGCAGCATTTGTGCCGTCAAGATCTTCCGATTATTGATGTTATTATTGATCAGGCCATGTTCTGTGGCTGTGCAGTAGGACTAGAACTACCTCAACAGATTGATGAAGCTTTCCATCGCATATTCATGAGAACAAACACTTCATACCATGACTACCCAACTTGATTTAACCTGACCGCTTCAATCTACCCTGAAAACACCCGAGAGGGTAGGGAGCGGGAGACCATGACCAGAGCTAAGCAGAAAGATAGGATTTTATACCTTGCACCCAACGATCTATCAGAGCATTCTTGGAAAATGTGTTCTGGGTTATTTAAAAGCACTTACTATGAACGTGAAGTCATCTAACACAAGACTATTTAAGGTCGAGAGCTTTCATTACTGGAGAAAAAATATTTTCTCCCCAACCTCAAGAGAAGCAGAGTGAATTATAACAATGCTGCACACACTACAAAGTTTGGCTTCTTCACTGTGTGTCTTGTGCCTGCTCTGCTCTTATTCCTACTGCCAGGGAAACGTCTGAAGCTCAGCTTCCCCGGGACTGTCGAGAGTCCCAGGATTTGGGTAGCCACAGCCAACACCATCACGATAAACAAAAACAAACAAACAAATAAATTCTCTATCGTCAAAGTCAATGCTGACTCCTCATTGACTTGAGAGGAAAAGGTAGAACTGCACCTGGGGGTTCTGAGAGAACAGTACAGCTCTTTACAAGGTTAGAGCGCCGGTCCATCTCCTCAAGGACAGCTGGTTTCAAACTGCTGACCTTTCAGTTCACAGCCCAATGCTTAGCCACTCTGCCAGCAGGGCTCCATGTCACCTACTTATAACCTCAGAACCTACTAGAAAGAAAAATACCCCCAAGACCTCGAGGAACAGCAACAAAATCAAATGAGGCTTAATTTTAAAATCATAGCAAGGGCTATCCAAGTCCTTCATCCTCCCATGACTGGCATAAATCACTGCTCTTGTTGGATTTTGTTAAATTCATTGAAGATTTTTGCTGAAGGTCTTTTATTATTTTTTTCATATTGTTTCATTTGTCATCTCACTCAATAACATTTCAAAGGTAAGATCATGCCCAGCATTCTCTTTTATCCTCCACTGCATTTGGCATAACACTGGGCACATGGAAAGTGTTTAAAGAGACTTATGGAGCTGAGTTATTGAAAGACGAGTTTCTCAAATGGGGTTAATAAGTTTCTATTTATCATCTGATAACTATTTAAAATCTGATAGATTTTTCCCAGTATTGTGATGGATAAAAGAAAGAAATTCAAAGCACAAGGGGAAAATGCTTCACCTGCTTTAACCTCAAAACCTTAATTGATTTTCAAATCCTTGTTGAAACCCTCGAACATTTAAGAATTGTTCACAACACACATTTCTGCAGGCCAAGCTTGAAGCACATTAATGCAGCCCATTGGAAGTCACTCACACACAGGAGTCACTGCTTTTGCCCAAAGCAGAGTTTCCATGTGTTTGTTGCTCTTTCCTTCGTGCCACACGCACTGGACGCGAAGTGCTCTGCTCGGCGGTCGGAAGTGGTTCACTGTCGCTAGAACGTCTTCAAAAGAGCCTCAAACTAAATACGAATTGAAGACTCAAGGACTGCTTTCAAAGAAATGACCGGAAATGCCTTGTTTCTTCTACTCGACCATTGTATTGAAATCCGGGCCCCTCCTGGCTATGGTTTCCTGTGGGAGGTGCCAGGCTACTTCCTTGGCTACGTGTGTACTCCTTGTTTACCTCGCCTCTCTTGTTGATTCTGTGAGTCCTTTGCCGCCTATACAAACAAACCCTTCAGAGTAAACCCAACCTCTGGTTTCCTCTGATCTACAGGCCAGGAGACAGCAGATTTGGATCTCCCATCTTTTATTTGTTACCACCTATTTGACTATCTGAGACCTGGCTGGCTGTGCCATAGCTAACCCATGCTAGACCGTAACAACCCTGCTGTTGTCCGGTTTCTCTCGATGAATCTTTTCTTCTTATGCTTCCCTTGAACAAACACTAAAGGAAAATGAATTATGAAGACTGAATAGAACAGAGTCTGACTTGAAGGATCTCATAGTCCAGTCAGGGAGAAAGACAAACTTTTAAAATACCATATGATACATAAATTTTAGATGTATACACAGTGAAATGCTTGGTGTTTTGTTGTTGTTCTGTTTTTTGAAGAGAGGGAAAATCAGGGGAAGCTTTATGGAGTAGATGATGCTTGAGCTACATGGGAAGGGGCAACCAATTATATAGTCTGCAGGCTATACTAATGGCCAATGTATGCATATATTACTCTAAGCAATATGATGATAACGTCTCAAGTTAAATTTGCCTTCTGAAATTTTCACCCTAGTAGATGTGGATATCTTGAAGAATAGAGGTCGAAAAAAGGATCTGTGTGATTTTTAGTCTTTAAATGTATATTTAAACTATCTTTATTTCACAACTCATTATACTTACCAGTTTCCTTTCATTAAGTATACGTATTTAGTGATACTTTAAAGGTCATGATAAAAGTAATAATAAAAAGATAATCCTAGATGTTCCTGAGAGAGTTCCTATTTTTTATTACCGAATACAAAAATTAGAGTAAAAAGGCTTAACAAGCCATAAAATACACATTTATTTTTATTACCAATAATATTTTTTAAATTACCATACAGGTTCTTCTTATAAAATGTAAATATAAGAATTGCCATGTAATATCTAACCATGATGGTTCTCATATTTGGACAAATTTTGCCGGCTGATTTGAGGAAGAGTCACTTTTATCCCATTCTTAAACTACCCCTAAGTACCTGATACTAAAGTTTGAAAGCTCACTCTTAAAGATGGTGCTTTAGATTTAATACAAAGTTTTTTTCTAAGAAGATACTGAGAGAAAGGAGTAGGATACGGAATAGAGAGATAACCATTATCAGACAGCAGCACCTTAAAAAGAGCTAGTTTATCAACTGTTTCTTCCCTGATAACTAAGTTCAAAAAGGTTTCTGAGTAAATGGGATTTTTAACAGAGTTAAAAAAAACAATAAACAGTGAAAACTGGCTGAGAAAAGATTTTAATAGCAGGCACTAGAGAGACAACAATAAGCATGAGGTTATTTTGTATTCAGCGTGTGAGAAACCAGCATAAAGTAATAGAAGTAATTAGAAAAGAGAATGAATTCAAAGAAGACAAGAACAAAAGTTTTCCTAGAGCTGACCCCAAACTTTTCTTCACACATACTCCTTTCTGAGAAAGTTATTGTACTCACTAAAACCAAGATAGGATAGGAGTTGTTCTGGTACCAGTGGTGGATGTGAACACTGCACAGCCCGTGCCCCTCCCTAATTACAGCTTTCAACTCTGTTACCAACACCAACCTGGGGGCCCTGGAAATACAAAGGCTTCTGAACAGTGAACCAAGGATAACGTGGGGCTCTGAGCAGAAAAATTGGGAAAATTTTCTCTGGCAAAGAATAGGAAGTGGGGGACTCCCAGAGTATTGAAAGTTAGAAAAGGAAACCCCTAAATCTGTAAACACATGTTTGAAACATATATTTAAGTCTACACACACACACACACACACAGGAGGAGGTAACCCCCCCAAAATGGAACATATCTTTTTTTCCAAAGCTAGGTATTTAAATGATTTTACAAAACTACCTTATCACCATAAAGTACTCTCAATTCCACTTAATAGATTTGTCAAATCTGCAATTCAATTCTTGGAAACATTTTTCAAACTCATCTGTTTGGATGGCTGACATCACTAGGAGTTGACATTTTCGGCCATTTGGGAAGTTGATGAATGTCCAGAATGAGGTTTGTCATCAAACAATACTTCACCTTTTTTAAAATGATAAAACCACTCATACACTTGAGTTTTTCCCATAGCGTTGTCCTTGTAAGCAGTGTTCAACACCACAACAGTTTCTGTGGCATTTTTCCCAACCAGGAAACAAAACTTCACCAGCACACACTGTTCTCTTAAATCAGCCATGAGAAGAAATGAGGTTTGAGCAAAACTGCTTTTATTTTAAAAATTTTTTAAAAATCCACTGTGACCCGAGAGAACCTTCCCAGATGAAGCCACTGAGTGCACTAACTCAGAACAAGTAGTTGCTTGATGCTCACCTAGGGTGGGGAAAGCATACTATGAAAACTGCTCTGCCCAGTGCAATTCTATTTGGGGGAAGGGTTGTGTGTGTGTGTGTGTGTGTGTGTGTGTGTGTGTGTGTGTGTGTGTGTGCATTATGTCCCTACATTGTGTGTGTGTGT
>NW_022107431.1:51046805-51048278 GCF_000313985.2 Echinops telfairi | reverse complement strand
TCCCTAGTCCGCCGTCAAGAACACCTGGAGCGCAGGTCGACAGAAGCTCCCAAGTCAGATGCAATGCAACCTCACCTCGTGGTTGGTTTTCTTGGTTTCTGTGTTGGCATGCACATGCATTTTTCCAGCCACTGTATCTTTTAAATGGAAAAACTGGAATTGAATGGATGCTTAGATTTTATATTTGTCTTGAACATTTGTGAACAGTGGGGACATAAGAGATGGATTTTCAAAAACTACTTTCTTCTATTCTGTAAGTAGTTTGTGATACCTAAGTTCTTTTGATCAATTCAATATTAGTATCCATCATAATGACCATTCAAACCAGAGGAAATTATTATAAGGCTTAGAGGTTTACACTCATGGGAAATAAAATAGTTTTCACTTTTTATTTTAACAATATTCTTTAATTACATCAGTACTTAGAATATGACCCAAGTAATATCCTTTGCAAATACTAAAATGGTAATGACAGAAGTTAAGCAATACTTTTTTAATGTGTTATCAGGTTATAGATTTTGAAAATTATTTTGAGAGGATTCAAACAAAGAATCTGAAGTCTACTGGGATAGAGAAGATTATAGCAGCTAACCTAGGAGGCCCAGTCGTGCTGCTGGTAAGCTTTGGACTAATGACTGATCCACCAGTCCCTCTGCCAAAGATAAATGAGGTTCTCATAAAGATTTACCAAGCCTGGAAAGCGCTATGATCACGTGGATTTGGTTTGGGTTTGGTGAAACTTACACATTGGTAGAAGGATGTAATGTGAAGGGGGGAAGGAAAGTTCTACATCTTTTGAATGTACACAGAATATAAAACAGATAGTCATGCCCATATCTCTCCACCCACCCCAGCCCACCCTACTCCCATCCCCAGCGAGGCCTATCCCCACTCCCAGCCCTCTCTGGCATTTGCTTTCATACTCGGATGAACACTGACAGTGGGGTACCTTTTCTTTACCCACTCTGGGAAGCCACTCTACTCGTTCGATAAGAAGTTGAATAAGTCACGGTTTCTTCTGCTCAAATTGAGCCAGCAAAACCTCAGAGAGGGACTGGGTAGTGGGGATAAAAGTCTTAGAAATCTGAGAATCAGAATATTTCCTAGAGCCACTTAAACAATTCTGAAGAATTGTCCCAAATGTAGATTTTTGTTTAAAACTTCAGGGTTATTTTCCTTCAATTAATATTTTATTTAACAAACCCTTCTAAAATAAGTCTTTTGATAATGGTCTCAAATAGAAAAAAAGTTGCTAATTATGTATATTTATTACACCTGCCTCTGATGAGCTTCTCTGAACTCCAATTCTTTCTGGTTGAAAAGTGCATTGTGGTAGTTACATAGTTTGGTGTCAACTTGAGAGGATTGCGAGTGAAGAGGTGGAGTCTGGTCAAGATATAAACACTGTGGCCTCTGTGTGGGCATGGCCTTCTCCTGAGAATCCTGGGAACTACTGTATTTCCTCCTGGGAGA
>NW_022107431.1:51035241-51045375 GCF_000313985.2 Echinops telfairi | reverse complement strand
GCATCATGGAATGCCAGTTTAATAGAACAAAGTATTTTTGCATTGAGGGAGTACTTGAGTGGAGGCCCAATGTCCATCTGCTACCTTAATACTAAGGCTATAAATCAGTGGTGAGGAGAGTGTAGGAGGCCTGGCAGGGCGTGTTCAAGGGCAATGTAACCTAGAGGAATTACTAGAACCCAAATGAAGGCTGAGCATGATAGTGGGACAAGAGGAAAGTCAAAGAAATTAGAGGAAACAGCTAGGAGGCAAAGGGCATTAACAGAGGTCTAAATAAAGGCATGTACATATGTAAATATATTTACATATGAGGATGGGGAAATAGATCTATGTGCATATATTTAAAAGCTTCAGTTTTATTAGATGTATTTCAGTTGTGTAACTGTTTGCCTTTAAGATAGCACTAATTACAACATAATAAAAAGTATATCTTTTCCAATAGCATAAAATTATAATCAATACTTAGATATCAACTTACAAATGTACGAGAGGGTACACATGACTCCTCCTCCTGGGAAGGGCTTCAGGAAACCCACTAATGTGCATACTTCTCTATATTTTCTCTACATTTGAACTTAGAAGAAGTAGAATCTGCAATACTAGTACTAAAGAAGTTGGAAAGGAAAAAAATGTGTAAATTATATTATAGGGGAAAATGATTACTTCTGCGCAAAGTCCCCTGGGGCACAGCAATCAACTCCTCTGGTCAGAATGAGGGTAGCATTTGGGAAGAGGGTTTCCCTAGGCTTTGTAAGGCCCTTCCCCTAAATAGCCCACTATCACCATCTTTCCTTCCTGAGAAGGAGAAAAATCTATTTGATCAGTTGGCTATATAAATTATAAGACATAAAAGTTCTTTTGATTGTTTGACAACATATACATGGAAAGTTTTTCATTGAGAGAGAAAACCATAAAACAAAAAGAATGACGCACAATAAACGTCACTGGTAGATAACTGGCCCATAAAAAGAAACTGCCCCTCCAAACATTTGATGCTGCTTGTGCTAAGTGGTGCACAAGCACATCTACCATCTAACTTCCCTCTGGGCCACTGTCCTGGATGTGGAAGCACAGATCTGGGGCTCCAGTGCAGTTGGTATTCCAGCATTACTTATATTCTGCCAGCACAGGTGCGATAATTTGAAGGTGGAGGTGAGACAAGGCCATTTTGACCTTTATGACTTTCCTGCTTCTGCTGGCAAGTGCTGTCTGTTTTCATCGGTATTTTCCAAATGACACTCTCTCCAGATCATAGCTGTTTGCCTCCCATGATAACATTTCTTCTAATAATCTAGTTCTGTGCCATGAGCTCAAAGTTATCCCTAAAAGCTGAACTTTCTGCTTCCTCTGTTTTCCCACTGATTCTATAATCACTTTAATAACCTATAATCCATCCTTTCTCTTAAATTAGCTAGAGCGGTTTCTGATGGATAGATTCAGTTGGCCTGGACTATCTGGAAGAAGCTGCCAGCCACAGTTACCTCCCAGATCCACTCCACAGGCATTCTGGGGCTGGTTACCCGAGGTTGCATCTGAAATTGGCATACTCAGCTTCCATGTCTTCATCAAAGATACAAGGAGTTCAGTGTTTCTTTCTCAAGTCCCTTCTCAAGGGCAAGAGGTAACTGACTCTTCCATTTATGTTGTTGTTGTTGTTAGGTACAATGGAGCTGATTTCAACTCATAATAGCCCCATGTGCCCCATGGGGTTTTCCTCATGGGAGCAAATTGTGGAGGGGCTATAATGGGTGGGAATAAACCACCAATCTTTGGGTCAGCAGCTGCACTTAACTGATAACCACCAGGGCCTTTTTTATAGCTTATACTGAGAGCATTTCACATCCCTGTCTCTTCTGAGCTAATAAAAATTTGAAAATGACAGCGGTAGTATATCATGAGAGAACTGTCTGAAATTCAAGTTATATTCAGAAGAGAATGTGGAAGGAGTGATATCATTACTAATATCAAATAGGTCTTCACTGAAAGCAGAGAATCCTAGAAAGATGGTTACTTGTGTTTCAGTGATGATGCAAAGACATTCAACCGTCTGTATCATAGCAAATTATGGGTAACATTGCAAAGAATGGGAATCCCAGAACACTTAATTGTGCTCATGTGGGACCTGCACAAATACCAAACAGAACAAGAGGATAGTGCCTGGATTAAAACCATGAAAAGTGTGTGTCAGAGTTGTGTCTTTTATTTCTTCAGGTTGTATGCTGTGAAAAATAATCCAAGAAACTGGATTATATAAAGAAGTTCGAGGCACCAGGATTGGAGGAATTCTCATGAACAACTTTTAATATGCAAGTGACTGAACCTTGCTTGTTAAAAGACAGAAGGACTTGCAGCACTGAATGATGAAGATCAAAGAAGGTCGCCTTCAGTACGGATTACACCTCAACATCAAACAAAAATCCTCTACTAGATCAATCGCCAGTAGCACAATAAGTAGAGAAGAGTTGACGGTGTCAAGGATTCAATTTTAATTGGATCTATAATCAACACTCATGGAAGCTGTAGTCAGGAAAACAAATAGCATATTGCATTGGACAAATCTGCTGCAAAAGACATTCTTTTCAGTTGTTATAAAGAAAAAATGGCAACAGATGTACAAAGGTGCTGGACACAGTGGATGGATGGATGGATGGATGGATGGATGGATGGATGGATGGATGGATGGATGGATTGTGATAAGAGGTGTACGAGCCCCCCAATAAAATGATTTTTAAAAGAAAAACATAAAATAAAATAAAGCAAAGATATCACTTTGAGGATTAAGGTGCACTTGACCTAGATCATGGTAGTTTCAGTCAGCTCGGATGCATGTGAAAGCTGGCCAGTAAGTAAGGAAGGTTGAAGAGGAATTGATGTCTTTGAATTATGGTGCTTGGGACAAACATTAGATATAACATGGACTTCCAGAGAAATGAACAAATATGTCTTGAATGAAGTACAAAATGCTCCTTAGAAGCAACATGGCAAGACCTTATCTTATGCAGCAGGACATGTTCTCAGCAGGGGCCAGTCTCTGAAGAGGGTTCTCATGATGTAGAGGATCAGTGAAAGGGGGAAAAAAGTCCCAGGTGATGAGTTGACAGAGTCGTTGCAACATTGGGCTCCGGCATAGCAATAATCTCTGTAACATGCAATCAGGGCCACCTGGGTAATATCCCATTATCTTTGTCCATAGTATCAGCATTCTTCATAACCATCTTGATAGCACCGAACACCACCACTACCAACAACTTGGCTAATCATCTTTGGTCTATCTTTGATTCATTCTATTAGGTGCAACCCCATTAATGTCACTCTTCATCTGAGAAATTAGAAATCTCGAGCTTGCCACATTATTCAACTAATTTGTCACATTCTCGTGTCTGTTGATTTAGACTAGAGCAAACTGCCTCGCCTCTTTCAGGAAAAATAAACACGTTTCTGCAAAACCTCCTCCCTTTCCGCACCGCAGACAAGGACTCGGTGCCGGTGTCACAGTTTACCGATTTTCCCTCTAATGCCTTCCTCTTCTGAAAAATTGGAGTTCTCTCTTTGCTTTAAATAGCAATTTTATCAACACACACACACAAGTCAATGCTGTTTCTTTAATTTAAGCTATTTGATGCAGAGCACCAGGCTCCCAAGAGGAAGAAAATATATTTTGCTTCCCCAAAACTCACTTTCATCCACTAGCAATCAAGGCTAAATTATTTTCAACCTGCTTGCTCTTGAAACTACATTTATCAGGGGATATCAGGACAGCAATCAAATTCTTAAACCACGTCTATTATTTTCTCAGAAGTGTCTGGATGTCTTCCGAGCCTACTATAGACTCCTCTATTTTATTCTTTCCAGATACAGATGCATGTGCACGCATACACACACACACATGCACACATCATATCACCGTTTTTCACCTCTTTCATACAACATTATTATAAATAGATTCTACTGCCTAAATCTACTTCATATCTTCTATTCCTGGGCCACACAATGACTCCTCTTTGTCACACTCTTGGCACCTTGAAACACTATGCTCTGCTTTCTGGGTACAGATTGGAGAGGGCCAAGATACTGTAGTTGATCAGATCTAATGTCAAATCCCAGGATGAGCTGAATGACAGTGCGCAATTTATTTAGCTGTTTGAGCCTTCATTCCTTCATCTATAACATGGGATTCATAATACTTACCTTATTATGTTGTCAGAGAAAACAAATGAGATAATTTATGTAAAACACCTGGCTCAGAGCCTCGTGAAATAAAAGGCAAAGGGATGAGTCTTTTGAAATGTAATTCTCCAGATGTGGTTTTATAACTCAGCCTATTGCTCATGACTAATAGTGGATTTGTTTTAAAGCCTTAGAGGCATTTTCCCCAGATGCTATATGATTCATTTCTGGAACGTCTACAACTAATCAAAAGATTTTTTTAAAATATTTGATAATGTGTTATAGATTTACTGAAACTTAATGTCTTAATTACATAGGTAGTTGAAGTGCTGCAGGACTTTGCCAGTCCATTTTTCTCCAATCTGCTTTTTCACAATCACACCTTCTGCTCAACATGTGGTATTCCTATAGTCATATTGATCGCCGAGTTAATTGATGCACAACAAGAATTGTGTTTTCTACGTCTTTGCCTTTGCCCTAAAAAGAATTTCTTCTAGATTCTAACTTCAAAATGCTCAGTTGTCCTAGTGAATTGTTTTCTGTGGTATCATTCTTTAAACGAAAAATATCTGGGTAGTGCAAATGGGTAGGCTCCTTGGCTCTTTGGATTCAAGCACAAACACCTCAGAAGAAAGGCCTGATGATCTACTCCCAGAAAATTCCGCCATTGCAAACCCGACTCCAGCATGACTTGAGTTCACCATGAGTTGGATTCAAATCGATGGCAACTGATTCCAGTCCTTGAAATCTTTGAACAAACCTTGTGATGCACTCTGAAAGGCAAGTGACTTGCCCCAAATCACAAACTGAAAATAAACCTCACTGTGATCACAGAGATCACTGAAGATATGGGTGCTACAGCAAAGTGCGTCAAAGAAACTAGATGGCTGCCTGTCGGAGGGCATTTAATGTCTGAGTTCTTAAAGGCCTGTCTTCAACCAAGCAGGCATCTGTGAGGCATCAACTAAGTCCATGTGGAAGACGCACCCCACCCCGTGTGCTCCAAGAACTGTAAATAATAAAATCCAAATCCAAAGGAGGAATGATATTAGAGATTAAATTGTGAACACTCCCAAGGATGACAATATGAGCCCAAAATCCATTTGTAGGGGCCACATTTAAGTCTCTAGTGAATTCCCTCTGTTGGTAGAGAAGGACGTATTTACCCTTGTTTTCAGACAAACAGCCTTGTAAAGCCAATACGGCAGGTGTAGTTAGGTTAAAATGTAACATTTTATCATTCAATATCCCTTTGAGCCCACTTTCAAATGTTCCAGTGTTAAAAAATAAAGGAAAGAGGAAAATGCTTGAATGAAGCATCTGACGACCTTCCGACATAGACCAGGGATTGAATAGCCTTGCTATCATGCAGAGCACTTTAGAAAATGGATTCTTACAGATACAGTTAGGTTAAATTTAACACCTTATCATTTGTTTTGCCTTTTGACCTATATTAAATTTGTTCCAGTTTTTTAATATTTTTGGCCTTCTTTTCCATTGAGGTTTTACTTAATCATTGCTGCTGGTTTCTGTTGTCTCTGTGTATTATTATGTGTTTCTGTACATGAAATCCAGGATGGGTTAATCTATAGAGATAGTCATTGGATTAATGGTTTCTTGAGGATACGGCATGGGAGGCAGGGGGGCAATGGAGAGCTTATGACAATGTTCTAAAATGGATTATGGTGATGATTATACATCTCTTTTTAATAGAATTAAACTATTGAATTGTATGATGTGTAACTTATATACAAATAAAACGGTCAAAATGAGGGATCTGGTTTCTATCACCAGACCAGCTTTAACAGCAATGGTAACACCATTTACACACTCTTCTAGAGTGCATGCAATTCTGAAATTGTGCTCTTTGAATTCATAGATGATGGGAGAAGTGAGGTTTTGCTGTTGCTATTTTAAACGCGAGTTCACAACGGAAAGCATGGCCAGAGAGAGCAGCAGCAAAGGGCCGTCTAAAAAAACAGAAAAAGAAATTGCTCACACACTTAGCCTGGGCTGAGCAGATGTTTCCCTGCACTTTGATTCCATGAGGGTCTAACAGGCTGGCAATGCCAAGAGACAACCCCCACAGGTGTGTCAAATGTGCTCAGCTGCTTTCATGTGTTACCAGGGTGTGAAGACTAGTCCTGGTTAGCACCAATTAAGAACTTAGCTTCTATCCCACAGGTTGTTGGTTCAAACTCATCCAGGACTCCTCAGAGTAGTGCTCTGCTACCATAAGGATCACAGCATAGAAAACCCCGTGGGGGAATTTCTACTCTGTCACCTGGAATCATTATGAGTTGAAATCAGGTCAGTGGCACTTAACCACAGAGTTTGAAACAAATACTTGGTGAAGCAAATTTATATCGAGCCTGCTATATGGGAGAATTCCACTTATGTTGTTTCTAAACAAAAGAGGTTACGTTTTCTGTTTGGTCAGCTGTAGATTCAATGTTATTAAAGTGTTGGGGTCACACACCAATTTAATTTGCCTTCTCAAAATGATCCACATGTGAAGAACTGTGCTTAACTATTAAAAAGTACTGCAGCAGGCAAATTGAAATGACTTGCTATAGCGCAATACATTTAGTGGCATTTTAATATGCCTGACCTTATAAGGTCTATTACTATGAGAATTAAAATATATGTATAGTATATGTAAAATATCAGTCATCGTAGTTAAAAGCCTGAGTATACCAGGATTGAGTCCTGGCTGCATCATTGACTAGTTCTGTGAGCGTGACTTAACCTCTCCATGCTTTAGTGTCTTCATCTCTAGAATGCAGAAAATAATACTGCTTGCCTCAGAGGGTTTTTGAAAGATATGTCAGTTAATCCATGCAAAACAATGTATAAAGGGCCTAGAATATGGAGAGAACTTATCATGGATTTAATTGTATCCTCCCAAAATATATGTTAACTTGGCTGGGCCATGCATGGTTTAACAACTATATAGTGATGAAATTTGGCAGTAATGAAATTATGGAATCACCCCCCTATGATGTTATCTGATGTGATCAGACATTCAGTTGTACCTAGATGGTAACATCCTTACTCAGATCACAACACTGATCTGATCGAAGGGGAGCTTCTCTTGAGTTGTGGCATGCATAGTCTTTTATCTTGGTACTGTTGGGTGCCATTAAATCAGCACTGACTTGGAGTGACCCAATGTACAGCAGAACAAAGCACTGCCAGGCCCGGTGTCATCTTCTGAATTGTTAGGTTTAAGTCCATTGTTGCACCCAGTGTGTCCATCCATCTTGGTGAGAATCGTTATCTTTCTTGCCGACCCTTTATCTTACCCAGTACAATGTCCTTTTCCAGAGATTGGCTCACCACACGTATGTCTGTTTGTTGTACAGCAGTGGTTTGTGTGTTGCTACGATGGGGACGCGCTGTCACCAGTATTTCAAATACCAGCAGGGTCACCCATGGTAAACAGGTTTCAATGGAGTTTCCAGACTAAGAACAAACTAGGAAAAAGGAATAGGCTGTCTAATTCTGCAGAATTAGCCACTGAAAACATTAGAAGTAGCTGCAGAACATTGATTTAGTATCACAAAGATGAGCCCCTCTAATCTTGTTGGAAAACACCCAAAATACAACTGGTGGAGAGTTGCCACCTGAAGGTAGAGTCAACTTTAATGATGTGGGTGGAGCAATGCTCTCAGGCCCTTCGTTTGCTGATGAGGCCGACTCAAAATGAAAAGAAACTGCTGAAAATATCCAAAGATAAAAGGAGAGAGAAGTGAACAGAGAGAAGGACCTGCCAACCACCATGGTGTAAGAATTGGAAGTGAAGGATGCCCTATAGGGCCTGGCTGCCTCCCTGAGAAAGTCTTGGACCCATGGGAAGATGGATGCCAGGACACATGGAGATCTCAGAGAGATGCTGGACCACGGATGTGAAAAGGAAGCAAAGATCCTCATCCAGAGGACAGCGAGCGAGAGAGAGAGAAAGAGAGAGAGAAAGCCTTCTCTTTGAGCAGGCACCCTGAAATTGGATTTCTAACCACTTACACTGGAAAAGAATAAAGCCGTTTGTTAAAGCCATCCACTCGTAGTATTAGGACGGCACTAGAACACTGAGAGTACCTAATAAATATGATTGTCACTTTTCCCAGAGAGAAGGCCTGCCCAATCCTGCCAACTGACAAGCACTCCAGTACTATTATATCCAGGATAAATTCCTTTCTAGAAAATGTGTACATATTTTCACACAGCCAACATTAAAATGTACATATGCTTTATCTACTCCTTAAAGCAGCAAAACAAAATGTTAGCAATCTGAGAAATCATACAATTTAACTTGCCCACTATGCTTAGGATAATGGGATTTTTCTATTTTAGAGAGAAATATCTTAGAGCTCCTTCATTTTAATTTATTTGATCCTTTTCCCTATCTAAAGTTGTTTGTTTGTTTGTTTTTTTGTTGTTTATAATCCAAACCAAATAAATCTTCCATTTTATAAAGCTCAATCCCTGCCCCAAACTTCTCATCTAATTTGTTGTTGCTGCTCCTGTAGCCCGGTGTCACTCAGCGCCGACAGACACAGACAACGAAACCCCGCCCAGTCCATACCATGCTCACAACTGTTAGGTCTGAGCCCATTGTTTCGGACACTGGGTCAATCCGTCCTGGCAAGCGCCTTCTTTTTCACTGTCTCTCAACTTCAATAAGCTTGATGTCCTTTTCACTGTCCTAATAGAGCAGGGTAGAACTGCCCCTTTGGGTTTCTAAGACTTTATGGAAGTAGACCGCTTTGTCTTTTTCCAATAGAGTAGCGTGGGGTTCTGCACCACTGACCTCGTGGTTAGCAGCTCAATTATACCACCTACAGCAAAGGCCCCTATGACGTAATTAGTAGCATTGGGCACAATGCCATCCTCCATTGTGCTCCTTCATATGTCCTGGTCATTGGAATCTATCACTGAACATTTATTGTTTACCTTCTGTATATAGTTTCATATAGCTTGAGTACAGTAAAATTCAGTCTATGTATACGTCAGAAAGTTATTTTTAAAACATAAGATCATATCCTCTCTCCCCAATATTTTACTTCTTGCCTCTACCCTTCTCAGGGGCAGGCAAGCCGCTATGCAAGTTAATGTATTCATTGACATAGGAGATGTTCTCCAAACAAACAGGAGGGAAAAAAGTTCCAGAAAAGTTTCCTGTTTTCTGTTTCTATAACAGAATAATTCACAGATTTGAAAGAAAACATGGTGGATAAAGACATCATGCCTACTCTGCTTGCTAGTCTTTAGCCAGGGAATAGAGTCAAAGGGGGAAAGACAAAAATCTAGAAATGGGGATTCCTAGAAAGAGGACCTTGGGCTTGCTTTCCAGGCTAGGACTCATGGAGGCTTTTGAGCTCCAAGGGAAGAGAATGGAGAGAGGGACACAAAGGCGGGGGAGAAGTTGAGGAACGATGACTGTGTCCATTGTCTTGCTAGTGGTTATGGCTTCAAAGATGTGTACACTTGTCAAAAATGCCAAATTGTATACTTTAAACTTATGTAGTTTATTATTTGTCATTTGTTTCAGTAATATTTAGAGAGAGAGACAGAGATCTGTGCTTCATGTTCAAAGTAGATCCCAGGGAGTGTGCAGAATCCAGAGAATAAGTTGCCACATGATAGGGAAGTCACAGCATGATCTTACCCACTCTGTATCCAGAGGTGGAGCAGAGTCAGCCAAGGCACCCCCTAGATCATCTGTGGGGTAAAGGAGGTGTCTAGTACAGTATGCGAACCACTGATGAAGCAGGTGGTGGGGCAAAGACTATTTAAGCAGATGTGGTCAGATGTCAGTGGGAATCTGCAGCAGACTCCTTCCCTGAGATAGTTTATTGTGCCAGCCTGGCCGATAAACACAAGTGGGATTAACTGAAGGGCAGAGAGATAAATGGCTTGGTGAGTCTCACCTTTCTTGTCTCTCGCTCTTTGATCACTGGACCAGTG
>NW_022107431.1:51017766-51034669 GCF_000313985.2 Echinops telfairi | reverse complement strand
AGAATAAGACTTGAACTATAAACTAATAGTGAGAGTTGAAGAATATTATATTTTTATATATCTCAGTTCTAAATTATTTGATTCTGTTTTGAGATACCTTCATTGAGCAAAATTATAATTTAAGACAAAAATACAATGGCATTAAGTGAATCCTGACTCACAGCAAATGTATGTATAGAGTTTCTGAGGCTGTAAGTCTTTATGGAGGCAAATAGTCTTATCTTTCTCCCTCAGAGGCTGGTGGGTTTGAACTACTGATGTTGTAGTTGACAGTTCAACACTTACAACTGACAGCAACAGAAGAGCTCTTAATGTAACAGATCCTAAATTAAAACTAAGACCCACAAGGGAACTCAAATCACTCCCGGGGAGTTGATTCTGACTTATAGAGACACCCTGGGACAGAGTAGAGCTGCCCCGCGAGGTTCTGAGACTGTAACTCTGTTCTTTCTCTCTCTTTTTCAGTGGTAGAAGTTAAGTTCCATTTATCTATCTATTTTTACTTTTTTTTCAGCTCTTTGCAGGAATAGAACGCTTAATCTTTCTCCCACAGAATAACTAGTGTTTTCGAACTGATAATCTTGCAGGTGACAGTCCAAACTGTAACCCACTCTGCCAAGGTAAGTTGCTCAGAATTTTAACTGTATTATGTACTTCAATATCTTGGACATAATGATTGCATAATATGTATTTGTGGAGTGCATGGATGGTTGAATTGAAAAACACATAGACTATGTACATTAAAGGATAACTGATCACCCACAGGACCACATGATAATGACAAAATGAAAAGTTTGGGAAATAAATGCAATAAAGAAAGGTTTCTCCAGGTTGAAGTCACTCTTTATTCCTTTACTGGAGTAGAAAGGAGTGGAGGAGGTCCCCGAGGGCTGGACGGAAGCCATTCAATCAAGAGATAACCAAGCAGAAAGGTGAATGGGTAAGTGATGATGCAGAGGCCAAATGATTCAAACATCCCCTGTGGTAACTTTGCTACCAGTCCAATATACTTTCCACTATACTTTTCTTAAAAACTAGGTGCCTTCGGTATAGGTGAAGGAAGAGAAGCCATCAAAGAAACAAAACTGTATTTTTAATGAATGAATGGAAATCTTGAGTCTGAAGTTGCTAGTTGTGACGGTTCATCTCTTTGGTGGCTGCCTTCATTTTCACGGTTTTTCACTTTACCAAACATTGTGTCTGCTCCTAGTAATTGGCTTCTAGTACTTGTGTCCAAAGTCACCAAGTTGAAGTCTGACCCTCCTTGCTTCTAAGGATGTATTTCTTCCGACTGATTTGTCGGTTCTTTTGTTGGTCCACAATATTCAGTATTTTTTCCAACACCACAGTTCAAATGCATCAGTTCCTTTTATGCTTTCCTTTTTCACTACCCAACTTTTTCATGCATGTGAAGTGATGGAGAAGACCGTGGCTTGGGTCAGATGCGCCTTAGTTATCAAACTGCCATTTTCACTTTTAGAAACTTCAGAGAAGTCTTTTGTAGCAGATTTGCTTCATGCAAGTGTCATTTGATTTCTTGGTTGCTGCTTTCATGGGCATCAATTGTTGATCTGAACAGATTAAAATCCCAGCCAATTGCAATAATTAGTCTCTCCTTAAAGCAATTTTAGTTTTCATTACAAAGATGACTCTTAACTTGTGCTCTACTGGCAGAATAGTTGTTTGTGAAGGATTATGCATACAATCATTGAAATTGTGTCTAGCTAATCACAGATGAAGTTGTTTTTGTTTTGTTTTGATTTTCAAAAAGTCCCCAGAAGACAGGTATCCATAGACTCATTTTGTAACTTCCCTATTGAAGAGATATGTGATCGCATTGTTGTTTTAATTCCTGTGGTAGTTACACAATCTGGTGTCAATTGGAGAATATTAAGAGTGAAGAGTGGTGTTTAGCCTGTCAATCAGGTCACAACTTGAAGACCTCATTTGGAGGCGCCATGGAGATAAATAGGTTGCTGAAAGGCGGACACTCTCTCTGCGAGACATTCCTGTTGACAAGCCACATGGAGCTATGCTGATGCAGCCAGAGCCCTGGAGCTGGAGGAGCCACATGGTGACCCACGCCAGCACTGAGATGCTTCCAACACCATTGGATCCACAAAACTTTCCACCCACTGGCCTGTGATCTTCCTGCATTCAGTGCCACTGCTATGATGTCTGAATCTGAAGATGAATTCATAGACTGGTATCAGACATATGGGCTAATATTGGACCTATGGACTTGATCTTGACTGGACTGGGATGTTTTCTTAATGTACAATTGCTCATTGATATAAAGTTCTCTCTTACACACAGATGAGTGCCTCTGGATTTGTTTCTCTAGTCAACCTGGACGAACAACTCCTGTTCTGCAATAGCTAGCATTTTAGTTCATTTTATCAATCACTCTTATATGCGTTATTGCATTTATTCTTCACAAAATAAATCTCTGAGCACACATTGCTCTGTTCATTTTAGGCAGAAGTGGATTGTCCCATAAGAAAAGTAAAGATGAGCCTATTGGTGCTTATTTACTGTCTGTACTGAATGCCTTCACCTGCCTTTCACCACAATTGATGGGTTGAAAAACATGCGAAAATGTTCACTACAGATTAAATCAAGTAAGCTCATGCTTCCCTTGATATTGGGTCATCTGTTCTTGACTTTAGGCATGTGGAAAATGAGGCTATGGATGGGTGGGTGGGGATTAATCATTTAATCACTTGCACTTGATCACTTAATTCATGCAGCCAATAAATATTTAAAAAAACAAAAATGCTAATCCTCACCCTCTATGCTCCACAATGCCATTTTCATTGTTATTGTCAACTGGCAACCTTAAAGAATGAGAAAGCTATAGATCTTGTGGAAATATGAGTATATGAGTAAGTCTGTGAAAGAGGGGTGTAGGGAACTGTTAGCACATTGAAGGATTTTGACCGTAGGCAACTCATTAATTGCCCATGGTTTACTTTTTTGTCTTTTTTTAACTGGGGGGAAAGAATGTTATTTGCTCAGCTATTCTATATTGTTAGATATGTTTCAGGATCATTCTATATGATCAACCTCGAAATCTCTCTTCTTTTTGAAGTTCTGTCCCTAGAGCTAGAAGGCTAGAAAAATTTTTATGAAAAAAATAATTACACTTTCTCACACAGTCAATCCCCCAAAGTAATTTATCATAAAGAAAAAAATGTTAACCCAAACTTTTTCCTACCCCAAAGTACTAATTTAATTTTGCAACAGTATAGCTTTAGAGATCCCATGAGCAAGATCAGGGAGCAGAAGAAAACTCCCTTATTTGATCCTCTTACTCATCCCCAGCTAACACAGGGGTGTTGGTTCTTGTGTTAACTGAGAATTGTTTTTCACGTATCCAGTGCAGTTTAAAATGTTTCAAATAATAAAGCCTAGACCATTTAGAATGGGAGATTCTGTTCTATTTAAACGTTCTGAGCATTTTGTAATAGCTTTATTCCTCTTTCTCTCTTCATGAATAATGAAAAGTGGGGTTCTTTTTTCAGGGTCGGATTCAATGGGAGATGTCCTATGAACTGTCCTATGTAGCAGGGGTTCAGTGCCTCTTCAACTCAAGTATTTATAAACTTGAAGTGTTGCTCCTATCTTCCACTTCGTCCACTCTTTTCTCTCTCCTCTGTTGACACTGACATGGTAACCACGTTCATACAAAACAAGTGGACAGGTGAAAATGTTAATTTGAGAGATTGTATTGACATTACTCTGGGGGGTGGAAATTTCATTTTGAAAAGGTGCTGATAACTTATGCCAGGTATTTTGATGCTTTTTTGCCACAGAGCAAAAATGCCTATTCTCAAATAGGTATACGTAATCTCTTTAAAAGGTTTAGCTACTCATCGGATACCTGGTTGCTAAAAAAAATACACCTGAACAATGGACACAACGGACACTTCAAGTGTTGGACACAATGGACACAATGGACACTTCAAGTGTTGGACACAATGGACACAATGGACACAGACTCCGGAGAAGCCCAGGCACCGACTCCTGTCATTTTCCTGGCAACCTGCTGCTGCAAAGATTCATCACCTTTATCTCAACCCCAGCATGCCAGTGTGGCTTCATCTACACAGCCTGTCCCAGTGTAAACTCGCCACGTGCTCTGCCCAAGTGACGCACGTGGCCCATCTCTCTGCTGTCACTCTCCATTTTACCCCTCCCCTCCCTAGTTACAGGAATTCTCATAATCTCTTGTCTTCATACTTTCACTGTTATATTTGTAAACTTGTTTTTTTCTCTTTTTAGTCTTAAGACAAAAATAGTTGCTTTCATTTTAATCTTTGAAATTTAGAAGCTAAGGCTCTAAAGGCTATGCCATCTATTCCCCCCAGCAATCAAAATAAAGGTATTGTAAAATGGGTATGGAATCCATAGAGGACTGTTAAGATAGTTGAGGGTTTCCTGGGCAATTTGTAACTGAGAAAAAGAGACCATAATGTGGAAGCCTGCCGGAGGGAAAAAGTTGGCCATGCTCTGGATATTTAAATGGACAACAAAGCACCACTATGAGGCAGATAAATCAATGTATTAATTGAAAATAAATGACCATGGCCACTGAAACGTCATTTGCTATGCTGAATATTATAGATCCATCATTGCTCTCTCGGTTCACTGGCATGGCTGAGAGTCTGTGAGTGCTTTGCTTAGCATGATAGATGGTCCTGTGGAAGATAAGTTCAGAAGACACGAATTCTCATATTAGATGACTCGCTTATGTCACATACTTGTACTTAAGTCAGGCAAAAAACGCAACTGTGTCTAAAATGCTAATTTCTTTTCATTGAATGTTGTGTATTTTATAAGTCCCATTTTTGCTAAATTTCACCAAGTCATGGTTACTTCTGGTCTTTAGTTGCCCAGTTATCAATTCCATCATTTCTCTATTCATCCAAACTGTATGACCTCTCTTGTTCCACAAGCCCTGTCAGTCATATCCATATGCTCCTCAGTACCGCTGCGAGACCTGGGTTACTCTTCACACATCTCTGAGCTAGTATAGGTGGATCCGTCTGCCTTCACCACCTTTCCTTGGAGACAGGTTCAATGTGGTTCACAAGGCTAAGGATTCCGTATCCACAACCTGGCAAGTTAAATAACAATCTCCTCTGCTCCAGACTAACATGTTTAAGTGGGTGAAATATTTCACTCTAATTCTTTCTGAAAGTTGAAATTGTACTACTCTTCAATCATCACATGTTCTTCCCTGCATGGTGGTTTATGGGCATAAACTTTGGTTCTTGATATTTAAATGTCATGTTTTATAAATAAAAAGTAAAAAAAAAAAACCAAAAACACCTTTATATCTCCAATGCCAGGGTCTTGAAATTCACAGCCTTGATTTTCAAGAATATGTTATTTCCATAAGCTTACAATATTGAAACAACAGCCTATCTTTGGCTTTTGTTACCCCTTCCTATGGAGACAATTGCCTCTCGATAGAAACAACCTGCAGCTGACTGGCTGTTTGGATAGTTGGGTGAATGGATAGATTTTTGGTTTTTTTAAATTCAAAGAAAACAGTATGACTGTATATACTTGTGTATAAGCTGGGTTTTTCAGCACATTTTTAATGCAGTTTTTGTGGTAAAATTAGGTGCCTCGGCTGATACTCGGGTCGGCTTATATTCAAGTGTATACAGTACATCAAAATACTCTACATGCTTCTTTGAAGGTTGGACATTGAATGGGCAGACTGAAGAAGAATCACTGCATTTGACTTCTGCAGCTGGTGAATAACATTGAGATTACCATGGACTTCTGAAAGAATAAACAAAGCCATCTTGGACGAAGTCCATCCAGAATGCTGTAGAGGCAACGATGGTGAGACTTAGTCTCAGTTACTTTGGACGGGTTGTCCTGAGAGAGTAGGCCCTGGAGAAGGGCATCGTGCTGGTAAAGCAGAGGGGCAGGGAAAGAGGAAGGCCCTTGACAAGATGTACGGACACAGTGGCTGCGACAATGGGCTCCAACAAGAACAATTGTGAGGACGGTGAAGGACCAGTGTTTCATTCTGGTGTGTCACTATGATTCGGAACCGAGTTGACAGCACCTAAACACGACATGTTTCTTGTACCAGCTAAACCACACCAGCCCCAGCATCCACCACTTACCCTCTGACACAAGTCATAGTTCGCATCAAATTAGTGAAAAGGGACCCTTCAGTGTGGATAAGGAGATCTCCACATATAACCTGGAAGAGATTTTAAAAATCAACATTTCATGATGGGTTTTTTTTTGTTGTTGTTGTTGTTTTGGCATTCAAGGGGGGAAAAAAACCTGTTAAAGTGAGTATCAAGATCATCTGCTTCCAAATTTCATGTTTCCTCTGAGTGAAACCGATTTGAATGGTGGTCAGCAAGGGCACTGCTTAAATCGTATTCTGTAGGCAGGGTTAGGCTGTCGGGGTTGTTGTTGTTTTTTAAGCAATTAGTTGGGTCAAACAGGTTCTCTATTCTAGAAAATTTACTTGTAATCTACTAAGACATTGAGATAATTAGTAGAAAGGCCTGAAGTTCAAAATGACAATTGAGAAGGAGGTTAGAAAGCGCATGTGTAAACCAGTATGATGATAACGCAGAATTTAGATGTACAGAAGATAATAGAAGAGGATGCAGGCATCCATTGAGGAGAGGAAAGCAGGTTTTTGAAGAGTGGCTGAGCCAAGTTAAAGGGCAACTCTTCCTGACTCGAGGGCCCTCCAAGACCTTCCACAATTTCCAAACTTTCATTCCTCCAGGGACCCGCTTGTGGATTTTCCCTAGCTTCTATGGCCACACAAATCTAAACAATCACAAAGGAGAGAAGAACAAGGAATTCTACCTCTAAATAAAAACAGTTCCTGAAAATTAGTTTGCTTTCGCTGCATTACCACCCACAATTATCCTCATAGAACAATTTTCAGAGTTAAGTCCACCGTGGCAAATGTGTATATGTATAAACCAACATTTTTGTGTAGAAATTTTAAACAATTGTCCTACTCAAGAAATACTTTCATGCAATTCAGACAAAATTTTACAAATAAAGTATCTTTGGGGTTATTTTTTAAATTATTCACCATTATTAAGCCTCCCTAAAACCATCATGATTGACAATGTAAAAAGAGAGAAAAATTGTACACAAACACAAACATACATATATTTTCTTAATTTTATATGTAACTACTTAGCTATATATGATAAACATTATTCATAACACATCTAAATCCTATTTTTCAGAATATACACACTCAAATTTCATTCCATAATTTACCCCACAATCAGGAGAAAAATCTTAGGTAAAATTGCTGATGTGTTTGAAAATGCTAGAAAAACTATCAAAAAAGTAGACATTAAAAACCTATTCATTCCTTTTAGTAAATAAAGGCAATTTAACAAATAAATCAATAAAATGGTGCATATCCTTAACAATTTAGATTTTACTTTAATAAAAATTATTTAAATGCTATACCACTGTTTAGGATTACTACAAAGTGTTTGCTTTGACTTTTATTCATTTTTTGAGGATGTCATGATATATATTGTCATAAAATATGTATATGTTGTCATATTTTCCATTTATTCTAGTGAATTTCTAGTTAACAAATTATATAGATAATCTACACTTTAAATTTATTCTGTGGTTCTACTGCTATTTCAATTATATATATCCTACATTTCCATACTGTTAAGATTTTATATTTATACCACAATGATCATTAATGCCCACTGGATATTAAGCATGACTTATTAATTTATTAAGGCTTTGTACAAATATCACTATTACTTAAATGTGTTTTGTCATACAATTTCATGTAGAATAATAAAAATAAGAAGTCCTTTTTACATTTAAAAGCTCTTAATGACCTGTTAACTAAGAGGTATTTCTAAAAGCACTGTACACAAGATGAATGCAAGTTAGGTGAGAAAATAATTAGAATTCTTGTATCAACCTTGTTACTTGAATGTCGGGTCTAAGCATTCCTGTACCTGACACACTAATTTAGCTACAATGCAGCAATACTAACATTGTGGTAATAGACTATTGATTGTACAGGGGTCAAAGACAAACAACTTATGTTATTGTATTTCTTACACATTCATGATATTTCAGTACAATAACCATGTCAATAATATTCACAAAATGAACTCCATGACTGCTATGCTCAATGGTGATATAATTATGAATTATGTAACATTTTTATAAAATATTTAATCTTATATTAACACAAACTATGCATAATTGTGGTGGTTTTGGGAGCCTTCAGAATAAAAACAATGAAAATACATTTTTCAGATTCATTTTAAATGCAATATTTTCTTTAACTTTTACTATCAGCATTTTTATTCTCCATGTGAACACTGGACAGACCTTTCCAGAGAGATTCTAATACCCATATACTCATGTCCAGCACGTGAGCACATGCCACACCAAACGCAAACACAGACCAAGAAGAGCACTTTGTAATCAAGGTGGCAAAACTTTCTTTTTCAGAGAATTATTTTCCTGTGGATGATCTTATGGGGACAGTGCTGATACCTCTTTAGAAAAAGTTATGAAGAAAATAATAAAGACATGTCATTTTATTTACTTGGTGCTGCAAACATTGGGTCTAAGGAGAATTGCAAATAGAAACCAGTAGATAATCTTGGCATTAAGATCAACAAGGCTTTATTAAAAAGTTGCTTGGAGAGAATTAAATAGTGATGAATGAGGAACAGGAAATACTGTATTTACAAACCTGGGAGTTGAAAAGGTCAATAAAGTAAAAACCAACTGCTTCTCAATATGGGTACCTATTCCAGAATCCCTGACAGATATTAATTCACTCCATATCTGCTCAAATATCTCTGGGCCAACTATTGGTTAGAAATGCTAGTTCTCATATTGAGGCAAAACCCACTTCCTTTTCTTCAGTACTCTTCTGATCTACAGATGAGATGTCTTACTGGTGACAGTCTAGGCGAATACAACTATTAGGAAGTTTATTTTGGTGCCCAAAATGGTAAAATTATCAAATGTATATATTTGCTGGCCATATCAAATTTTAGGCATTTATCCTAAAGAAAATAATCCGTTTGTATAATGAGCTGTTTTCACTTACATATCACAGAGTGGACAGAGGGACTGAGCAGGAAGGAAGGGCAGAGTGTCCTGCCTGCCTGCCATTCCGCCCATCTGAGCAGAAGGGTAGCCCAGGCTCTGTGGCCTCCCACACAGCCGAGGACCCACAGCAAGAGCTGCGTCCTCTTTTTGACCTGCCTGTGTTCCACCTGTGACCCCAAACTGCATGAGTCTGTGTTTGGAGTCTCTAAAGTCATTAAAAGAAAACAATAAACAAAAGGAGAGCTATTTGCCCTTTAAAACAAAAGGGAACTGGGGAAATATACTCTTAGGTCATCGATATTTCCCAGACATTAAGGGACACATAAAGGGGTAGAGGTGGGGGATGATGAGTTTATACCAAGGGCTCAAATAGAAAGAAAATGTTTTGAAATGGATGATGGCAACAGATATGCTTGACACAATGGATATATGTATGGATTGTGATGAGAGCTGTAAGAACCCCCAATAAAATAAAATTAACCAAAAAAAAAAAGGATACTATCATTGAGGTAGCTATTCATTTCATTACTGAATTATAATTTGTTTGTAAAATTTCATAGAGATAACTTCTTGCCAATTGAAAGCATGTTGAAACATTGATTACTTTTAAATTTCTGTTAGTTATGTTGTCTTGATAAGTATTGTGTGGGACACATATGTCCCAATGGACTCTTGTAGTGGGGTAAGTGGAATGAAGCATTAAAAAATTGCATAATAGTAATTTTATTTTATTAAGCAAAAATTTTAAAAACATATCAGAATGCCTAAAGGCACCCTGAAGTAGCTGCATGTAAGTGTTTGATTCTGCTTCTTAGTGCTGCAAACTCTGCATCACACTGTGGTTCCCTGGACTGGTAAATGATTTCCAACCTGTCAGAGACAGATGTCATCCGGCACATCACTGATGTGACTCCTGACAGGCCCTTCCCATATAAAGGGTCTTTCCTTTCTTTCGATTTCTTGTCTCACAATACATTATCTAATGAGAGTGATTTTGAAGGACAAATCTGCCCTCACTTATTATAGTTCATATGGTTTATAATGCCAAAGTCAATAAGAACATACAGTAATCAATACCACAATTTGATAGAGCACCTTCTGATTGCATACTGCTCCTTCACAGCCCTCTCTAGTTTTAATGTTCTGTCTTCACAGCACTCTTTACTTTTCACAAGCTAGGTCCAATAATTCATTACAATGGCCCCACAGAACTCACAGACAATATCCATAGTTTTCGGGTCCATTTGGAAAGCTAACAGATTACAATTAACTTGTGAGATGCTCAGGACACAGTTTCTCAGTCAGGACAGTTTCTTCTCAGCCACACCTACAAATATCTCTCTGTCCCTCAGTCAATTGGTTAGCCCTCTGCCCTCCTCCAGCAATGTCACAAAGCATTTTTCAGGATTTCCAATAAGTAGCCAAATGGCACACCACTTCTTCAAAACCCTCAGCCCAAAGGGACTCACCTCCAGTTTGGTGGATCAGAAAACCCAGCTCACTCAATTAAGTACCCAGAGGCACCCCACTCCACAAGGCTGCCTCTCGCTCCAAAGCACTCAACTTTACTTGTTTGGTAGGCTAGGAAGTCTACTATCTATCTATTTCATACTCTGCTCCTGTTTCTGCTGTTGTCAGCTCTGCCTCTTGGATCCAGGAGACTCGATGTGCAGCGATAACTCCTGGTTCATCACTCTTGCTGGTGGTAAGATCTCCTTGCCCCTCATTTTTGAAATGGCTCACTTGATATCGACTAAGAAGGCAACCAATCGCATCTAAATCATATAATCCCATCATTATCTGCCCCCACCTTCTTATTCAGGCTCATTAAGGAAAAGAAATTTGATGGGAAGTACCAAGACTTTCACTAGAAGAGCCATGTTAGATAAGCCACTGCATTGCACATACCTTTTGCTCTTCTCTGCATGGTTCCTTCCATCCATAATTACGCTCTTTTCTGCAGATGCGGAATGACTAGGGAGGAACTGGTGAAAAAATTAAGTGATAGTTAGTTATATGTACTTGTGGTTATAAAATAAGTCCAGATCACATGCTCACATGGTACTGCATCTGAAGAGAACTTATTCATCAGACTATTACCTACACCCGAATGCCATACCGTCCTAGTAACACAACCAAGCTCACTGCCATCGAGTTGATTCTGACTTAGCTACCCTGCAAGACAGAGTTGAACTATCCCATGGTGTCTGAAGCTGTAGCTCTTCACAGAGCAGAAGGCCACAGCTTTCTTCTTAAAGCAGAAGTGGATTCCCACCACCAGCCTTGCAGTGAGCAGCACCGTTGAACCCAGTAGGCCACCAGAGCTCCGCGGTTATACACAGGAAACAATAAACATAGGATGTATCTTGCTATACAGAAGTCCAAATAGACAACAGTTTTATACAATCACTCCTTTAATGCACCACCTCATGCAATCACCTTTTAAGATAGCAATATAGCATCTATAAACTTCCTTCAGTTTTATAGCGTTCCCCACATACCTGACATGATGCAGTCCACACTCAACAACCAAACTCACTGCCATGGAGTTGACTGCGACTCAGAGAAACCCGATAGGAGAGAGCAGAACTGCCCCTGTGTTTCTGTGACTCTACCTCTTCACGGAAATTGAAAGCCCTGTCTCTCTCTATGGAGTAGCTGGGGGCTTTTAACTGCTAACTTTGCAGTTAGCAATCACAATGGCAGAAAATTCTGGCTGTATTTATTCATACCACAGTCACAAAGGGGTTTTTGAGATATGTGGTCAGTGAGGGTCTCACGGGTACCATGATCCTTTAACTGAAACATGATCATTCCGGGTGAAGAACAAGAGAAGAGTCTCCCATACGAAAGGCAAAGGGCTTGAGTTTGGGAATGTTCCTTATGCTCTGAGTGCAGAGAGAACCAGCAGGGTAAAGTCTAAGCACAGGTACAATGGAGTAATCCCACCAACACTGATTTTTTTTCAAAGCTATGTATTTAATTTTTTTTACAAAGCAACTTTATCGCCTTCAAAGTAGTCACCATTACACTTAATACATTTGTCAAATCCGCAACTCCATCCTCAGAAACACTTTTCATTCTCATCTATTTGGATGGCTAACAGCGCCTCCCTCAGTTTGTTTGTTTGTTTTATTTTTTTCCTTCACCTCTTCTATGCTGTCAAATCCCTGTCCTTGCCTGTCCCTCTTAATTCGCAGAAACAAAAAGAATTCACATGGAGTGAGGTCAGGAGAGCAAGAGAGGCATGGAGCAAGAGAGGCATGGAGCAAGAGAGGCATGCTATTCTTTTCCAAAATCTAGGGCACTGAGATGGCTGCTTGAGCAGGTGCACTGTTATGGTGGCAAAACCAGTCCCTGTCTGCCACAAATCAGGGTTTTTTTGCTGTACACTGTTATGCAATCTTTTCAGAACCTCTAAATAGAAAGCTTGATTAACAGTCTGACCTGGTGGAATGAATTCCAAATGCACTAGGCGTGGACATCTTTGTCTATTTGGGAAAGGACATCCAGAATGAGGTTTGTCATCAATCAACACATTACCTTTTTTGAAACGGGAAAACCATACTCTTACACGAGTTTTTCCCATACCACTGACCTTGTAAACTGTGTTCAACATCACAACAGTTTCTGCAGCATTCTTCCCAGGCAGGAAACAAAATTCCACAGCTGTATGTTATTCTATTAAATTGGCCATCACAAAAAATAAGGTTCAAGTGAAACTGCTTTTACCAAAAAAATTCATTGTGACCAAGGAGAACCTTCCCAGACAACGCCCCTGAATGCACTAACTCAGAGCGAGGTGCTCCATTGCTTTCCTGGCAGAAAAAATGCATTCTAAGAATGTTCTACACAGTGGGGCTTTCTTTTGTTTTGTGGGAATGCCCCTCATATCTGGGTTTTTCTTGTAAAATTCTTCCAATGTTTCTGTATATCTGAAATTCTTTATAATAAACTGTTGGAAGAAATGAGGTAAAAAATAAGAAAGAGAAAAATAATTTGTTTCCAATTCGAAGCTGTGGTGGTTGGGATTATAAGAAGTAGTAAGAGTTCAGATCATGTAGAGTTTTAGTTCAAGGTGAAGAGCATAGATTTTAAGTGAATGGGGAGGGCAGTGTGATTCAAGCAGAGAAGGAACATGATTGGACTCTCAATGTGTGTGGTGGAAGAAATATAAGAGTTGTGTTTGAGACATTCAAAGCTTGCTGTGCCCATGAGACATCCAAGTTATAATGTCAGGTAGCAGTTGGATATTTTAATCTGGAGTTAAGCAGTCAGATGAATCCATAAAGGAGTTTTTCTCAGTGAACAGGTATTTAGAACATGAATGTGGAGGGAGTCATCTTGGGAAAGAAGAACTAAGTGTCTGAATGCCCTTCTCCATGACCAGAAGTCTCTGCAGAGAGTGATGAAGAATGAACAGGAATGGTGAAAGTACAGACTGAACATTCAGATAATTCTTATACACATTTTAGACTCAAATGTGAGCGGAGAGAGAGAGTATGTTTGCGAGACCCTTTAACTAAAGAGAGTTTGTTTTTAGTTTTTTATTGACCTACAAAACCCAAAAGAGTGTGCAACATCCACATGCACATTTCCATGAATCATCACAGGGAGGGCAAACATGTGCGTCACACAAGTCAGGGGAGGTCAAGAACATTGCCAAGACTCAGAAGCCCTCTCAATGTTCTCTCAGTCACCTTCCCTCCCCTCGAGTGTCCAAATGATAGGGGTTTTTGGCCTGATTTGGAATATTATGCAAACAGAATTATAAAAAGCACATATTTTAAAACTGGAACGTGTTGCATGTGAATGCAAGAGGGTGAATGGCTTTGGCAAAGAGTGAAAGGCAGAGTGAGATGCCAAACCACGTGAGACAAGTGAAGAAGCTACAGGAGCAGCAGAGTGGGGGAGGGGGGACGAAGAGGGTAAGCTCAGTTTGGAGAATTAAAGGTGAGATGAAGAAGCAACTGTAGACTCCATTTTCTGAAGCATTCAGCAAGGACAACAGTTCAGATGGGGAAAGAGAAAATGTGCAGAAGTTGTAGGGGGGAAAAATATACGGAATACTGTGTATAGGGTGACACAATGTTAGGCTGGGGCGGGGGGGGCGGGGTAGAAATCAAGTAAGTTTTATAACTTGTAAAGATTTGTGAAATTTTGTGTACAATCAAAATGCTTACTATTAGGAAAGCAGATAACTACAGCTTGCCACATTTACATAATAGAATACGTAAAAGTTAGTTTTTTTAAAAAAGAATGCACTAGACTTATAGTCAGCAATGTACATTGCTTCTAAAAATGTAATACAGAGCAGAAAAAAAAATATTATAGAGCAACATCTACACGATGATTCTATTTGTGAAAAAAATTAGAAATCATAAATATCTCCCTAAACCCATATTGTATAGCCATTATAAATGTGTGTATACAATAAATAATTTTAAAATGAACAAGAAGGATATATACAAAATTAATGACAGTGGAAGTTTCTAGAAGAAAGAGCATAGTCTAAAGAAGATTGCATCGACAATTAAATGTTGACCATGGTGTTTTATTATTACAATTTGGTTATTATTATAACCAAATCAAACTTACTGCCAACAAGGTAATGGAGACATTTAGTGACTCTACAGGACAGGGTAGTTTCTGAGACTGAAACTTTTTACAGGAGTCAAACCTCCGTCTTTTTCCCATTTATTTTAAAAGAAGTGGAAACATCCCAAACAAATTATGAGTGCTATCATTTTTCAGTTCTAAGCATATCTAAAACCCAAAGCAAACTTACTGCCGTTGTCGATGCCAACTCAGAGTGAGCGAGACTGGAACTGCTGACAAGAGTAGAAAGCGCTGTCTTTCTCTTGTGAAGGGTTTCAAACTGCAGACCATGCAGATCATGGTCCAACATGTAACCGCAACACCACCAAGGCTTCCCAAGTACATACAAGGGAGTGTCAAAACAGTTCATGGAAAATTTCCATTATCTTTAAATTCACTTTTTCCTCAAATTTGTGAAGCCTTCTTGTATAATACTTGGATTCTTTATTTTTTGAATTAATAAATTTATAACACATATAAGCTACTAAGCATAACTAAATACAAGTAAACCTCAGATGTTGTGGGTTCATCTCTAGATCACAGCAATAAGGCAAGTAATGCGATAAGGCAGCCATGTGAATCTTTGATATCTCAGTGCACATGAAAGTTATGCTTGCGCCATACTGAAGTCTATTTAGTGTGCAGTACATGATGGAAAAGTTGGGAAGGTGGTGAGAGTTGTGAACCTATGGTACAGAGACCCACAGGGAGGACCTGCTGCTGGGAATGTGGCACTGAGGCTCACTCCCCATGGGGGGGCGGAGCAGAGTCTCTGTAAATTACAAGAAAATGAGGCATACCTGTCTTATACTACAATAAAAATTAAGCACAAACTCCATAATCCATCATTTTACTACAACAGAAATTGCTGCACATATTCTCCTAAAGACATCTTTATTGACACTTTCATCATAATAGCGCAAAACTGGAAGGAATCCAAGTGTCCATTAACTCTGGAATGGATTAATTGAGGTATACTTTAACAATTTTATTGAGGTAAAACTTACATACTATAACATTTATCAAGTTTAAATGCACAACTCAATGATTTTTAATAAATTTAAAGAGTTGTGTACTGATCATGATAATCCAGTTTTAGAACATTTTCATAATTCCAGTACAACTTCTCATGATAATATATAGTTGATAATTATATTAGTTAATTATCTACTCCTACTCTCAATCCTAGGTATGTATAAATATGTATATAATAAATCTGACTTATATTATAGTTAGTATCTAACCCTACGCTGAGTCCTAGGTAACCACCAATCTATTTTTTATCTCTATAGATTTGCCTAATTATGGTATAGCCTAATTATTGAAATAAACTATTGTATATACTTGTAATGAAAAAATTATAACTGTAATCACCAATGATGAGTCTCACAGATAAAATATGGAATTTAAGTATCCAAAAAAACTAGCAAAGTGCTTGTTATATGATTCTATTTATGAAATCACAAAACTGGCTACAAACCAATTCAAAGTGATAAAAGTCAAGATGGTGGTTATCTTTATTTGAAATAACAACATGGACTGTAAATATTCTATACGTTGATAAGAGTGGTGATCACCTAGGTATTTGAGGGGCCTTCAAAAAGTTCATGGAAAATTAAATTTTGAAGCACCCTTGTACATGTGTGACAGAAAGATGAAACTTTTACTCCCATAAGAGTACAGTCTCGGAAACCCGCAGGGCCAGTTCTACCCTGTCCTCTGGTGCGGCTATATGTTGAAATGGACTCAATGGCAGGGAGTTTGGTTTCTTATTTTTTACCATGTGTAATTCATGAATCTATTCATTTATGATATCTTATTTTATACATCAATGAAAACTATAAGGAAAATAAATCCACAGCCATGCCAAGCAGCATGGCCTCAGAGAAGTCCAAAGGAAGGTTCCACCCCGTGAGCTCAAACTTTATATTTATCACAAGCATTTTCAACATTTCAGACAGGTATAACCAAATATGACTTCTAGGAATCAAAACCTTCACTTCGCATGTCCTTCCTAGGAAACTACCCAGTAACCTGCACGGCCATATCTAACCCCTGGCTGGCCATAAAAGAAAACTACCACAAGGCAGAGGTCAGACAGGCATTCACTCTCCATCCTCCTGATTAGTTTCTGCAGTACCAACCTCCCAAGGTACTATAATGTGTTAGGCTGGGTTGACTAGAG
>NW_022107431.1:50998333-51016066 GCF_000313985.2 Echinops telfairi | reverse complement strand
AAGGCCCTCTTCAGAATCGCGCAGTCACACGCAATGGTGCAGAATGCAGGAATATCACAGGTTGGTGGGTGCAGAGTTGTGGAGATCCAATGGTGGTGGGAAGGCTCTGGCAGCAATCAAGGTCGACCATCAGAAAGGGAAGGCAGGGAGAGATGGGAGTGGTTCCCAGGACCCTACTTATGAGAAGGCCACTCCCACCAGGAAGCACCATCAGGCTGTGGGCTGCTTGACAGACTGGGCTCTCTCTACCCCTAAATTTTGATATATCTTCAAGTTGACATACAATTATGTAGCTACCACACCCCTCTTCATCTCTATTTCTAACATCTCATTGACAAGTTAACAGATTTTCTAATCAATGTTACTAAAATCATTCGTTACTTAATTAAAGGACCTGGAAAAAAGATAAATTAGATCTCAAAAACTCATCACACCCATGTAAAACCCCAAAAATATTGCTAACTCTTGGTGACTCTATGGTTTCTAAGACTATAAATATATTTAACCATTTTATTGGCATGTGATTTATACACAATTCAATAGTGCCATCATATTAAGAAATACTATACAATCATCACCCAATTAATTTTAGAACATTATCTTCTTTCTTGTCCTCATTGGTATTAGCTCCTCATTTCCCCTCAACTGCCACAGCCTGAAGAAACTACACATTTGTACGGGAGCCAACAGCTTCCTGTTACTTCGGCAGAGAGACTGGTAGGTTTGCAGTTGGCAGCCCAACAGCTCACGCTACAATGCCACCAGGGCATTACAATTGTCTACATTTCTAAAGTGATCACTGATATGAGAAGAAAGAAATAGATTGACATGAATAAAAAACAAAGCAATAATGACAAACAATATAACCACCACTCTGCCTAAAAATAGCCACTTAGACAGCACCACAGCTGAACTGCCGTAACATTCTTTAAAAAGAAGGGCAAAGGACGTGCCATCCAAGTCCAATGTCATACGATTTTCATTCCTCCTTTAACGTGTGAACTATATCCTGTGAATGAAAACAACATTTCATATCAGAAAGCCATCAGACTCTTAGCACAGGTGCTAGGTACTTAACAATTTAGAAGATAACGACTTTGATTTTTCAAATGATCTGGCATTCAGCAATCTACAATGGAATGAGCTGTGAAGATGGTGGTTGTTGCCCGCAAGAGCAGCCACGTCGAGTAAGTAAATCATCATGGTCACCTGGCTCTATAAACCCACCTGCGAGCATTCTTCAAAACAGGATGTTAGGCCTGATCCGGTTTTCAACATTTTCTGAATATTTTGTTTGTTTATCTTTGGGATTATCACAGATGTGTCATGTCATTGGGTGTCACCCTCTTGAATTTTTGTTATATTTTTCTGGTTTTCATTATGTGAAACCCAGGATGGATGAACTTATAGGGACAGCAAGCAGAACAAGGGTTTCTGAGGAGTACAGTGGGGCTGGGGCAGGGGGGATGTAAAAGGAGCTGATGTCAAGGAGTTTAAGAAGGAAAAGAATGTTTTAAAACTGATTGTGGTGGCAATTGTACAATATTACTTCATGTGATTGAGCTGTGGAATGATATGGTATCTGTATTAACTCCCAATAAAATGATTTTGTAAAAATAAATAAATAAAATAAAAACAGGACAACGAGACCACTCATTATTTACATGGCCTTATTATCTAGAAAATCCCTGCGATCTGAATCAATGTAATTAATCCCTATAACAACGCTTTTTAATAGCCACTCCTTATTTGAGAGGACTGTGGGAAAGCACTCTACAGCAATATTTTCTTAACATAACTTCAATATCATTCTTTACAATAATAATTTTCTGAAGAGCACTACTCAATTAGGGACAAATCTATAAAGAATTCCCAGGGACCTTTTATTATGAGGGTGCCCTGGTGGCATAATGGTTACGCATTTGTCTGAGATCAGCAAGGTTTGCAGTTCAAATCCACCAGCCACCCAACTGGAGAAAGACCTGGCTTCTGAGGCTAGTAAACAGTGCAGTCTCAAAAACTCACAAGGCGTGTTCTTTCCTGCCCTCTACGGTCGCTATGAATCACATCGACATGATGAGTTGGCTTTTTATTAGGAAACAAATGTGTTGTCTTATCAGTCAAAGACATGGCTGTATTCATTCTATACCTATTTTGAGATGAAATTAACATATATAATAATCAATACCTAGGCAACAATAGTAATATTAAATATAAGACTGATTTTATTGAGGTATTAATCAAAAATCTTTTAGCTGCAAAACACAAAATATTAACTTTGGCTTCCGAAAAAACAAATAAAAGAATGGTGAAGAACTCACTCATTAAACAAAGAGCTAAGAGTTGGAGATTTAGTTCTAATCCAAGCCACAGCTGGATTCAAGCCTCCTGTAAGTCATTTCATCTTTGCATGTTGAGCTCAAATTTTTTTTATTTTATTACTAAAGAAGTCAAAATAGTATTTAATACACTCCAGTTTATATCTTAAATACAGTTTATAATAATAATTGTGTTCATCTGGGTAGACTAGAGAAACAAATCCATGGACACACATATGTGCATAAGAAAGAGATTTATGTACAAGAGCAATTAACCATTAAGAAAACATCCAGTCCAGATCAAGTCCATAAGTCCAATATTAGCCCATATGTCTGATACCAATCTTTAAAGTCCTCTTCAGACTCACGAAACACATGCAATAACGCCAAATGTAGAAGATTACAGGCCAGTGGGTAGAAAGTGTTTGGATCCAGTGGCATTGGGAACATCTCAATGTGGGCAGGGGTCTCTGTTTGGCTGCCTCAGTACCCAGGGCTGCATCAGGGTGTGTCCATGTGTCTTGTCAGCTACTATGTCTCCCAGGGTGTGAAGTAGTGAGAGAGAGTCTCTCCTGCCTCCAAGAAGGAAAATACCGATTTTCCAGCATTCTCAGGAGAAGGCCATGCCCACACAGAGGCCTCATTGGCTATGATCTGATTGACAGGCTAGACTCCACCCCTACACTCTTAATCCTCACATTGACAAATGATTATATAACTACCACAATAATAAAAATGATGATTGCACTCCTACTCCCATTCACCACTCTCTGCGTCTCTCCTGCTGAGGGCTAACTTAAACCAAATCCTGGGAAATATTCATCCACTTTGGGATCACATAACTACCCTTAAATAAATCATTGAGACCAAGAAGAGGTTGAAGTGATCTAATTGGCCTTTCTGATCATGAGCCCAACCCTGAACCAAAGAGAAGAGTCTTACTAACTATCACATGTAGCTTCAGTCTGTATCCGTTGAAAATAGATTTTACAAAAGAAAACGGATGTACTGGTACCAAACGAGGAAGAAATGGCAAGCAAGCCAAACAACAGATGTCTCCTATTGCCATCACACATGCCATGTACTCAATAGGTTTTATGGCAAAAGAATGATGATTTCTGGTCTTCTTTGTCATAGAAGTGCAAAGTCACGAACTATTGTTCTTGTGGCTTTGAAGAAAACTTGGTCATCGATGTACTCACATTGGGGGTGAGGTGGGGGAAGAAGACATAAGAAGTACACCTATGCTTCAAAACCTCATTCCTAGAACGACAACATTCCCTTAGAAAAAGTTCGTTCTCCATCATTGTTGAAATGATATATTTTTGTAACTGAATTAACTTGGCCTTTTTAATATGGATATTTTTGACTCATTTGGACCAAGAGATGTAAACATGGTACTATTTGTTTCGTTTTAACCATGCTGAGAGTAACTGGTGCTTCCCACCTTTGTCACACTTAGTAAAACTGGAGGGGCGGAGGGTGGGTGTAAAGCTGAAGGACGAATAGCACATGTCTGTCTGATACATTGTTAATGATCAAAGACATGAGCAATTAAAGAACAAGAAGATAGGTAAATATTTCTGTAATCTTGGGATGTTGCAAGATTTTGAGAACAGAATGCAAGAGCCAAAATAAAAATAAAGATGACTAGATTTAACTGGCACAGTGAAAATAACCTTAAACAAATTTAACAGAAAATGGAAAACTACTTGCTGATATGAGTTATCATATATTTAACATAACAAGCATTTTATATGGCAATTAAAAGACAAATGCAGTCATAGAATCAAGAATACCTGCAGGTGATTAATAAAAAAAAAGAGCATGAAAAATCACAGTAAAGAGATGTTCAATTCACTATTAAAGACAAAATTAAAATATATTTGATTTTGCTTAGTTGGCAAATGTTAAAATGCTTAATAACACCAACTCCTTTGAGATGTTCCAATAAGTACAGTCTTTCAGTAAAGATATTTTGTATTAGGTGCTGTGGTAGTTACATAATCTGGTGTTAATTTGGGGCTTGAGTGGATTAAGAGTGAAGGGGTGGAGTCTAGTCTGTCAATTGGGTCATAGACAACGAGGCCTCTGCGTGGGCATGGCTTTCTCCTGAGAATTCTGGGAACTCTGGTATTTCCTCCTTGAAGGCAGGAGACATTTCTCTCTCTCCACCCATTCCCTGGGAGACATTGCAGCTGATAACACACATGGAACTACTCTAGTGTCCTGTACTAGAGAAGCCACATGGACCCACCCTAATGCAACCAGCCCTCTGGAGCCAGAGAGCCAGGTTGAGACCCCTGCCAGCACTGAGATGCTTACAACGCCACTGGATCCACAAGACTTCCCAACCACTGGCCTGTGATCCTCCTGCATTCGGCATCATTGCTTGTATTTCGGGAGTCTGAAGAGGACTTTATAGTTTGGTATCAGACATATGGGTTAATTTTGGACTTATGCACTTGATTTGAACTGAGCTGGGACATTTTCTCAATATTCAATTGAGATTGTATATAAACCTCTTTCTTATATACATATGTCTATGAATTTATTTCTCCAGACTAATTTATTTCTCCAGATTTTAACTTTTAAGTGTATATTCATCTTGACCCAGCATATATGGAGATTTAGAAATATATCCAGGCATTTTAGGTAATGTGACCTTTTTCTGCTAGATGAATATACTTAAGACTGTGATATAAAGTTTCAGAAAAACAATATATCTTCCTTCTTGGTGAGATTCTTTTTTGTCAAAATCCTTAGTAGGGAACCACACTTCTTACTAGTCTCAGAGTTCCATTCATGCCCCTACTCCATAGTTAGTCTGGCCATAGTTTGCTCTAATTGAAGCATTATAAAATAGCAACTGAACAATTTTCCTAGGCAAATGACAAAAGATATCAGAGTGTTGCAACATATTTTATTTTCCAGTTCAATCCCCAGTTGTAAATTGTAGAAAGGACTTTGCAAGATAAGACAGCAAAAGCTTAGTTTGAGAAGCAAGAGAATCAGTATATCAAATAATATTTTCCATAAAAAGGGAAAATGAGAGCATTAGTCATGACCAGCAGGGCCCCAGTAGGAATTCAGTGGTACCCTAGGCTCTCCTGACACACAGGGTTATAGTTGAGGCAATGAATAACATGATAACGTGAAGTCATCGATAGTACTAGCATAGGGAAAATAACCTTAAACAAAGTTACAGAAAATGGTAAACTAATGAAAATACTTGGAGCACAAAACAAACATATAATTATTATTTTTATATGTTTAAATATACTTGATAATCCTCCCTTATCTCAGGTTTCAATTTCCCAGTTACAGTTACACATGCTAAATTCTGCTCCAAATTATTAAATAGAAAATTCCAGTAATAAGCAACTCTAAATTGCACACTATTCTGACTAGCACAACAAAATCTCAAGTGAACTCCCACCGTTCCATCCAGGATGTGAATCATCCTTTTGTGCAGCATGTCCACATGGCATGTCCTATCCACCTGTGACTCACTTGATAGCCATCTCAGTTATCAGATCGACTGTTTGTACTCAGGTAACCCTACTGTGCTGAAACATTGCTCTGTGATACTATGAGTTACTGGTTCATCTCGTATGCACTTCAGTTGACTTGATTTCAACTCACAGTAAACCTGTAGGCACAGCAGAGCTAGTCCATAGAATTTCTGTGAACAGACAGACTCATCCTCCTACCCTGGAGTAGCTGGTGGATTTGATCCACAAAACTCTTGGTTGGCCACCCAAAAGTTCACCCAATGCACTTCCAGGGCTCTGTAACCTCTTATTGTGCCTAATTTATAAATTAAACTTTATTCTAAATATAGAAAAATAGTGTATGCAAGGTTCTGGAGCTCAGGTGACACTGTTGGGTCAACGTTGGATTGTCTCCTATGAGGTCAATGATTCAAACGCACCAGCTGTTCTGAATCTCGATTGCCTTGATATCAACGGCTTTGGGTGGGCTTGATGTTTACCATGGCATCCATGATTATATCTGGCTGGTGAGATTTCAACTGATTTTCATATTTGCTTTTCATAACTAATAATATAGTTTGAATGTTCATATTACTAAGGATTCCAATTAGTTTCATTGGGAGGGGATCAATTTATTGATTAATTTGTAAAAATGGAAATTCACCCTCATCAAAACAACTGTAGTGAAAGGCTATATCAATATTCAATGTATTCCTTAAGAAAATCATCCATTGCCTCATTTCTCTGACCCAAAATTGCCCATGCTGTGCACCAGAGACGTTGCTGTGACAAAATAAACAAAACAAAAATTACACACACGCACACACACAAAAAACAAAAAACCAGAAAAAGCAAAAACCTCGGTTTAAAAAAAAAACTAGGCTTATTTCATTATTCAAAACATCAGAACACTAAATATGCTAACACAATATATACTATTTCCCAAATTCATTTTCCTGCAAACATCTTTTAAGGAGCTGAGTTAGGCAAATGTTGTAGGCAGCTGTGGTCTTCCCAGACTGTGCCCCCTCCGCACCCTGACTCCCTACTGGCCACCAACCCGCTTTCCTATGGGTGAAATTCACTTCATTTCCTGAGCTAATATTCATTAAGTCAACACCATGAACATGTTGGGGTTACAGTCGAAACAAAGGAGCACCTTCTGTTTCAGTCCCCATCTCACTAGATCGGTCCTTGCTTTGGACACGTGAGACCTCGGCATTCCTGCAAGGGTCTTCTTCCTTGTCCTCTCTGCCTTCTCTGTGTTCGCAGCCAGGCGCACTGAGCTTCCTCTGCTGTGGCGATCGCAGTCTCGGCTTCTTCTGTCTATCTTGCTTCTTAAATATGAATTCCCCTTAGGCATTCTGTCTGTCAATCACTCTTCTGACTCAGACACTCCCTGCATGATCTCATTCTCACCTTTTATTACGCTGGCCAGCTCCAATCGGCTCATGATTCCTCAATCATGAACCGTCTTTAGCCCAGACCTCTCGTTCGGTTTACATTTACACCGCCCACTGCTTTCCTTCGTCTCTGTCCTTTGTATGGTGAAGCTCCACAAGCACATTCAACTTCACCTATATCCAGTCTGAACAGGACAGTTTTTTGTTCCTTCCCCATGTGGCATTGTTCCCTATGTCGGTAAATAATGTCCCTCATTCATCCTGCTCCCAGCAACTCCACTTATCCACCAGCATCCCCCACCCACCCCCGTTAATAATCAATTTCTGCTGATTTACCTCCTTAATATCCCCGCAGATCCGCTGCTTCTTATCCCTGCAGCCATTATGTTCGTTCTCAACAACACCTGCACTTATCACCTAAATTGCCACAGGTCTCCCAATCAGTACCTGACTCAGAATTAATACTCAGTAGAAACGTGTTGGATAAATGAAAGCTTTCGCTCATGTCCTGACCGCTCCACTCCATTCTTCAGACTGCAATCGATGTCATCATAGTAAAATTCAAAGTGGATCAGGTCACCTCCTCTTTAAGTGTAGCCACTGCCTTGAAGGAAAAGCCCGTCAACTCATGAATGGACTCTCATGTGCTCTCTGCTCTCACCTCACACCACTTGCAACTCAAAGTAATCAAATATTTAAACCCACAACCGTCAAGTCGATCCCACCTCATAAAAACCCTATAGGGCAGGGTAGAATTACCTCTTTGTGTTTTAAGACTATTCATCAAATATAGGATTATCAAATAAAATGTAGGCTGTTCAGTTAAGTTCAGATAAGCAATAATTTAGTATAGGCTTGTCCTAGGAAGTTCTTAAGGGGCTCTGGTGGCCTAGTGAGTAACATAACAGGCTCCTAACCTCAAGGTCAGCAGTTTGAACCCACCAGCTGCTCTGAGAGAACATGATGAGGTTTTCTGTTCCAATGACGATGTACAACCTTGAAATCTCAAAGAGGTGGTTCTCACCTGTCCTGGAGGGTCTCTATGGACCAGAACTTACTCAGCAGCATTGGTTGCTTTCGTTTGAGTAAAGATGTTGGTTCAGGGGATTTCCACATTTGCACGGAACTCTGTTAATGTGGGATGTAGAACTGCCCCATGTAGAAAACTTCATAGGGTTTTTCTAGGCTGTAATCTTTAGGGGAACTGATTGCCAGGGTCTTTCTGCCATGAAGAGTATGGGTAGGTTTAAACTACCAATTTTTCAATTAGCATCCTGTGTTAGTTTGAGTTTTCTCACTACTACTCCATAACCATCCAGTCAATTCGACCCATGGTGACCCCTATAGAACTGGCTGGAACTGCCCCTGTGGGTTTCCAGGAGTCTAACTGTTTACAGGAGTAGAAAGCCGCATCTTTCCCTCTCAGTGTGGCTGATGATTTCGAACTGCCTACCTCCTAGTTAGCAGCCGAACATGTAACCACTATGCCACTAGAGAAGCAAATCCAGTAACACAGGTTTGTTGTTGTTTTGCTGGTTTGCCTATTTTTTTAATAGTAAGAGATTTTAATGTACCACGTTCCATGAAGAGAAGTCCAACAAAGACACAGAACTTAACAACACACTCAAGACACTTGACCTCATAGACACATGTGAAACACCCCACCACCTTCTTTTCCAGCGCACATGGCACATTCCCAGGAACAGACCACATGTCCGACCACAAAGCAAACCTCAGTTATTTTTCCAGGTCTTTCTCCTTTTTAAATAGTTTGATTGACACATAATTCATATATCAACTTCAATATCTCAATTATATTAAGAAAAGTTGTGCCATCATTATCACAATTAATCTCAGAACATTTTCTTCTTTCCTGTACTCATTGTTGTTAGCTCCCCATTTCCCTCCATCCTCCCCCGCCATGGACCTAAGACATTATTGGTCTAGTTATTGTCACTATAGATTTATCTATTCTGATAAACCAGTGACAATTGTATGTGTATGCATGGAGAATGAGCTTAATATCTAGAAACAATTTACACGGTTGTAGAAGTAGCTAAGTCCAGCCTGGTTCAGGTCCATAAATTCGATGTAAGCTGGAGGCTTCTTCTGCAGGATCTGATGAACAGGAAGCAGCAAGATGAAGCAGGAGGGCCACAGCTGGTGGATGCTGAACTAAATGGCTGGCAGTCCACTGATGGCTTCTGTGATCAGCAGGCAATATAACAGGACACCAATGCACCAAATATAGGACACAAATCCAGCAGAAGGGAAGGAGAGGGCTTGGTTCTGATCAGGGTCTTGCTCATCCAAAAAGCCATATACTCTCAATGAGGTGTTATCAGGCTGGGACCGGAATGACATGTTGTGCTCTACCCCTATCTCGACCCCTTTGGGTCCAGCTGACATAAATTCCAACCATCGCACAGTCCAATGCTTAAATGCTGGACTCCCAAGGCTCCTTCCACCTAGTTCTCATGATCAAATTCTATGAAATATTCCCTGATATTATACTATAGTCATTATTACAAATAAAATATTTTAAAATTTGAATTGTAATTTAAATTACACCATATTAAATAAAGGAGAAAGATGAGGCTTTCTACTCCTGTTAAAAGTTAAAGTCCTGGAAACCCACAGAAGCAGTACTACCCTGTCCTGTACGGTCACTGTGAGTTGGAATCAACTCAATAGCGGTGAGTGCTGAGTGAATTATATCAAATAAAATTGATAACTCCATTTTTTATTGTATTAGACAAGTCAAGTCCATTCACAGGCAAGCAAGAATAACAATTTTATTAACAGCAGAGACTTTATGCTTGAAATTTCAATAAATTACAGACAGATTCAAATTGTCAGTGTTCTGATGAAATAAAATATAAGAAGTTTCATTTCCACCCACTTTTCTCCTCTTCATTCCTCCAGAAGAAAAGAATGGATACTAATTTGGTTCTGAGCTAAATGTCATAAGTGTTGGGATATTGGGAACATGGGCAATTACCAGAGTCACTGGACTGGGAGGAATTTAAGAAATCATTCAAGACAAACACAAATCACCCTGCTCAACAGACTGTCTTGCAACTGGCAAAGGGATAGAAGTTTCAGGTTTACACACGCCACTGCCATAGATAAGGCTCCAGAAAACATAGCTGACCTTAAGCATGTTAAAGGCGTTAACATAGAATAGTTTGTTCTGCTTATCCTTCTTATAGCCTTTCTTTGCCCTCACTCATCTTTTTATTTTAATTGTTTTATTAGGGCCTCATACAACTCTTATCACAATCCATACATACATTAATTATGTAAAGCACATTTGTACATTCATTGCCCTCATCATTCTCAAAACTTTTGCTCTCCACTTACGCCCCTGGTATCAGGTCCTCATTTTTCCCCTCCCTCCCCCTCTTCCCTCCCTTATGAGCCCTTGATAATTTATAAATTATTTTGTCATATCTTGCCCTGTCCAACATCTCCCTTCACCCACTTCTCTGTTGTCCGTCCGCCAGGAAGGAGGTCACATGTAGATCCTTGTAATTGGTTCCCTGTTTCCAACCCACTCTCCCTCTACTCTCCCAGTATCGCCACTCACACCACTGGTCCTGAAGGGATCATCCACCCTGGATTCCCTATGCTTCCAGTTCCTTTCTATACCAGCGTACATCCTCTGGTCTAGCCAGACTTGTAAGGTAGAATTCTGATCATGATAGTGGGGGGCCAGGAGGGGTGTGCGGAGGGAGCATTTAGGAACTAAAGGATAGTTGCTACATCGCATCCTGACTTGCTCAACTCCTCCCTGAGACCCCTCTGCAAGGGGATCTCCAGTGGCCTACAAATGGGCTTTGGGTCTCCACTCTCCACTGCCCACCTCATTCATTTGGTAAGATTTTTTGTTCTGATGATGCCTTATAACTGATCCCTTCAACACCTCGTGATCACAAAGGCTGGTGTGCTTCTTCCATGTGGCCTTTGTTGCTTCTGAGCTGGATGGCCGCTTGTTTACCTTCAAGCTTTTAAGACCCCAGACGCTATATCTTTCAATAGCCGGGCACCATCAGCTTTCTTTACCACATTTGCTTATTCCCCCACTTTGTCTTCAGCGGTTGTGTCAGGAAGGTGAGCATCATAGAATGCCAATTTAATAGAAGAAAGTCTTCTTGTGTCAAAGGAGTACTTGAGTGGAGGCCCAATGTCCTTCTGCTACCTTAATACTAAACCTATAAATATATGCACAAAGATCTATTTCCCCATCCTCATACATAAATATATTTGCATATGTACATGTCTTTATCTAGACCTCTATAAATGCCCTTTGCCTCCCAGATCTTTCCTCTATTTCCCTTGACTTTCCTCCTGTCCCACTATCATGCTCAGTCTTCATTTGGGTTTCAGCAATTCCTCTTGGTTACATTACCCTTGATCATGCCCTACCACACCTCCCACACCCTCCTCACCACCAATTTGGATCTCTTGTTGTTCCCTTGTCCCTGGGTTGGTTAACACCACTTCCTTTCCCCCCACCTCCCCCTCTCCCATGTCCCCCCAGAACTTTCGATTCCATTGTTTTCTCCTCCAGATTGTTCATCCAGCCTATCTTATTTAGACAGACCTGCTGAGATAATAACATGCACAAAAACAAGACAGAGCAAAACCAAGCAACAGTATACAAAAAAACAACAACAACAGCAAACCACTGACAAAGAACAAAACAAAACACAAGAAAGAAAAGCCCTCACTCATCTTAAACATCTTAAGCTGTCTGAATTCTTGAGCCCGGTCATGAGACAGTGTAGGGAAAATGTCTGGGAGGCAATTCTCCTAAAGTGAGACCTGAGAATGAGATGGTTTCAGGCAGGAAAAAAAAGTAGTGGGGTGAGGCATTTGAGAGGAACTTCTATTATTCTGCCTAACACCCCTGCCTCCTCTAGGAACTGCATCTCCCTCATGGGGAGAATGGCTCTCCTCCCTCACCCTAGCAAGTCATTCTGCAAAATGGTCCTGTCCTTGGGGTTCCTTTGACGAGTCCATGTGGTAATCATCCTCCTTTTTTAAAAGCATAAGGAAGGAAATGGAGTCCTTAGTTCTCTGGTGGTGATGAGAAGATGTCAGACAATAAGCTCTCAGCTGCCACCCTTGAGGCCAGGTGGGAATGATGACGCTGAGGAGGAGTCAATGCAGCCATCAGGCAGCCAGAAGAGGGGACCAGAGACAAATAAGAGGAACCCTAGCGGGTTCTAATGCCAGATTCCCGTAGTCTTCCTTTCCTTCCAGCTTTGCTTGAGTGTGCAATCCAGTAACCTGGCCCCCTGGCCCCTCTCTTTTCCATGTTGTTTCAGACCTTATCTCACCAAATCAGGAACCCGAAATCACAGCATTAAGGTAAAGACCCAGGGAACAACATTTGTAAGACATGCAGTGGTGGCCTAACTAACAAAATGCCACTCCAACCTCTGCCTTTCCTCTCAGAATACTGGGAAAATATGCTTCAGATTTTGTATACACTAATAACCCAGGCAGGGCAAGCTTTTTTCTAATAATTTATGGCATCATTACTCTAGGAGAGCCTTTTCATCATAGCAGAATAGAGAAGTGTGAACTACAATAGAAAATTTTGACAAGCACAGTGAGGTATTTTGGTATTGATTATTCTCTTACAGAGTTTGATCTGGCATTTACCATTTGGTAACCAAGAGCCCATCCAATTACAACTCAGAAGGCCTGAACTCAACTGTCACTGTGCAGTAGACAGAATGATGAACTCTTCTGCAGGCGAGGTTCCGAGATGTGTGGGCTTGAGAAATACTGCCTAATGAAGTCTTCCTGTTGGAGACTCACAGTGCATCTTAACACATCAGAAGAGTATCAGTAAATAAATCTGCTTAATTTGGGGTAATTGTTTAAAATAACACACTTCTTTGCACAGGGACAGATTTGTTTTTACCCACCCCACATTTATTGCTGAAACCTGAATCAATTTTCTCTGAACAACAGTAAGGAAAACACATTATAGATATGAACAGAATATTTAATGTAGTTTTGTCTACTCTTTTATCATAGAAACTCAATGATGAACTGTGGGTTCTAGTGCCATAAAATCAAATATAGGTGGATACTAAAGAAATCCAGGCAAACTTATTTTCTATTTTTTAAATCATTTTATTGGGGGCTCATACAACTCTTATCACAATCCATATATACATCAATTGTGTCATGCACATCTGTACATTCGTTGCCCTCCTCATTCTCTAAACATTTGCTCTCCATTTAAGCCAGTGGTATCAGCTCCTCATTTTCCCCCTCCCTCTCCACTCCCCCCTCCCTCAGGAACCCTTAATAATTTATAAATTATTATTTTGTCATGTCTTACACTTTCCGATGTCTCCCTTCACCCACTTTTCTGTTGTCCGTCCCCCCAGAGAGGAGGTTATATATAGATCCTTATAATCGGTTCCCCCTTTCTACCCCACCTTCCCCCCACCCTCCAGTATTGCCACTCTCACCACTGGTCCTGAAGGGATCATCTGTGCTGGATTCCTTGTGCTTCCAGTTTCTATCTATACCAGTGTACATCCTCTGTTCTACCCAGATTTGTAAGGTAGAATTGGGATCATGTTAGTTGGCTGGGGGTGGGGGGGAGGATGCATTAAGAACTAGAGGAAAGTTGTATGTTTCATTGTTGCTACACTGCATGCTGACTGGCTCGTCTCCTCCCCATGACCCTTCTGTAAGGGGGTGTCCCGTTACCTACAGATGGGCTTTGGGTCTCCACTCTACACCTACCCTCATTTACAATGATATGATTTTTTGTTCTTTGATTCCTGATACCTGGTCACTTACACCTTGTGGTCACACAGACTGGTGTGCTTTTACCATGTGGACTTTGCTGCTTCTGAGATATTGGCTGTTTGTTTACCTGCAAGCCTTTAAGACCCCAGACGCTATATCTTTTGATAGCCGGTGATGAACTGTGGGTTCTAGTATCATAAAATCAAATATAGGTGGATAGTAAAGAAACCCAGACAAATTTATTTTCTATTTAAGTATTTTTTTCATCTATGTTACTGGTATCATATTATGTATATATAATGCTGGAGTTATGCCACCAGTATTTCAAATACCAGCAGGGTCATCTGTGGTAGACAGATTTCAGAAGAGCTTCAAGATTAAGATAAACTAGGAAGGAAGGGATCTATTTTCAAAGCATAGCCAATGAAATCATTACAGGTCACAAGAGAACACTGGCTGGCTGGCTTACTTGGGACACGGCAGCCAGAGGGACCATTCCCTAGAGGAAGACAGCATGTTTAGTGAAGCAGAAAGCAATGAAGGTGTGGAAGACCACCAGTGAAATGCTTTCATACTGTAGCCACGGCAATGGACTCAAGCATGCTAGCAATTATGTGGATGACCAAGAACCAGGCGACATTTCCTCTGTCAATTCGACGGCTGTTAGCAGCATCTATCTCACCAGCTTCCTTAAAGCCACAGTGGCAGATGCAGTGCATGAGCTGTGTTGGTGTTCATTGTGCTTCTGGAAATAGGTCAGATACGATACATGTTCAGAGAAGAACAGATGGCTCCATTGAACAAGATGAACCCAAACTAAATGCATTGCAGTTGAGTTGATTCTAACACCTAGAAATCCTACAGGATAGAATAGAATCACCCATAAGTCTTCCAAGGCTCAGCCATCATGAGTTACATGTTGGGCTGCTAACCACAAGTCCAGCAGTTCAAAACCACCAGCAACTCTGTGCGGAAAAGAGGAAACTTTCTAGTCCCATCAAGGGTTATAGTCTCAGAAATCCCCAGGGGCACTTCTATTCTGTCCCACAGGGTCGCTATGAGTCAGAATGGACTCAGTGGCAGTGAGGTGAGATCATCTTTGCAGAAGCCAACTATGACATCATTCACCCACAGAGTCAACTTTTAGGACAGCAGTCAGGCACGTAGTCACCTAGGCACTAGGGCACCTATTTGACAAGATAACTCCCACAGCCATATTTAGATTCCTAGAGACCCTATAGGACAGAATAGAACTACTTCGGGTTTCTGAGACAGTAAATGTTCGTGGTAATATTTGCTCTGCCTCATTGTTCTTCTAAAGAGGGCCTGGGAGGGTTGAACCACTGAGCTTGCAGTTTGTTTAACACACTGTGCAGCCAGGGCTAGGGTGCAGAGCTAGGAGAATAGGTTAGAGGCAAGAGTCCAAGATTTAATAGTAGGGATACGGATGGATGTGTGGATATAGAAACTTCAGTAAATCTTGCCCAGTCACAGGACAGGGTAAGGGAGAGTCGTGGAGGATGCTTTGCACTGGAGACCTAAGAAGAATTCAAAGGAGCAGCTTTACATTCTTCTCAGAACCAAACATTCAGTTCAGGTGAAGGAGTTTGGTAGAGGAGACATGTTCTCCTTCTTTCTGGGATAGTTTCTTTTTGGATGCTCTTCTATCCTAATATGACTCTGGAATACCAAGGGCATGGAAATCAGCACAAGGTGACAGAGCAAACATGAGAAAGCTGCTCATTTGCAGATAAGCACATCTACCCAAGTGTGGAGAATTTTTTAGAACCCCTGAAAGCCAAATGAACTGACAATACACATCAGATGACAGCCAGTAGTGATAACAATTGTAAAGTTAGTCTTGCCTCACCTGGGCAGAATATATACAAAACGAAGCCCTCTCAAAGGTGCCAGTAGTAATAATAATTACTCTGAAATGACAATTTTGCTTCAAAGATCCAGGAGGTAAAAGGTTAATTAATTAATTAATTACAAAGAAAAAAAAGTGTGTCACAACATAGCCAGTGGTACTAATGATTCTGAATAAGTAGTAAAAAGTGCATAGATTGAATCAATCACATCAAAAGGTATTTAGAAATGCATAAGCTTCCAGGTCTTACTAAAATGTAGATAACTTGACAGTCTTTTAAAAAATTTGACAGAAATATAATCCAAGTAAGGCTTCTAGACTAAGTTGTTTGTTTTCAGTACTGGAAACAAGACCCGCACACTGTTCGCTCATTCCACTCACCTCTCTGCATATGGAAACACTGTGCTTGTCCATTTAGAGCGTAGTAGCTATCTGGAGGATAAACGCCAGGCAAAGACACTTTCTTTATACTTTTCTAAATAAGTCTAATGAATATGTCTGGTAAATAATTCTATCTTCTCTTAAGAGAAAACTACGTTGCCATCATGAGTTATTTTATGCTGGTATCAAAATTGCTAATATAATATCTTTGGCATTATCCTGAAATCCTAGGGACTGAGTAACAAAAGTAAAATTCTATTCTGTGGTGTTAATGTTTGCTTATAACGGTGCATCCTCTGTTGAAATTTCAGCTACTTTTGATCTACATTTATTAACAAATTATCAGAATAATAATTTCTTTGTAAAATACCGTAAATTCTCTTATTTTCCTCATTATGCAGATTTAAGAATAACCTATTCTTTACCATCTCCCAATAAGATAAAACATATAATGGCATTAAGAGTAATTTAGATGTTTTACTGACTTTATATTTTGGCAATGTTTCATGCCTCATTTGCCTGAAAACTCATTAGATTGGTGCAACACCATGTTTTAATGCAATAGGATCAGACATATTTCTAAGTAAGTTGAGCCCTGCTTATTTTCTGTATTTTCATGCTTGAATTAATAAATTGCAAAGTTTTTCTCTTCTGTTTGCTCTGTTTTCCTTTATATACCATTTGTTGGAGGTTCTCTAGTTTGAGAAAGAGGGAGGAGATGAAAATCAAATGATCCCCTTGGGCCTGTGAAATAAAGTTTGCCTATCTACGTTCTGCAATTTCAATCATTTTGTATATTTTACTAAGCCTTCAATTTGTGACAAGTGTACACACTGAAACTAGCATACTACTGAGGGATGTCAGAGAGTGACTGGAAGTGAGCTGGCAGGATTGTCGGTGGGACATAGCAGACACAGCACTGCTCAGCAAGTGTGATCCCTGCAGCCAGGAGGACTTAGAGAAGGTAAAGTGCATGGCTTCACCATTCTCTGCACAGACTCAGAAAACCTATCTCTCCTCCCTCTAACCCACACCGAACTCAACCTGTTATTATCCTGCCCCACTCAGAGCAACCCTGTGGACAGAGCAGACTTGCCCCATCGATTTTACAAGGCCATACATCTTTCTACAAGACTCACATCTTGGTCCTGCAGAGCAGCTACTAGGCTTGAACTACTGACTTTTGAGTTAGCAGCCAAGTACCTTTGGCACCAACAGGGCTCCTATAAGCCTTACAGGGGCCATGCTTGACCAAGTTGAGATGTATCTTGACCTTCTTGGTCATTCAGATTAATCTTTCTCAAAATTGAGTTACACTTAAACTTAACTAAACTTTATACCTTCTTAAGGGAAAGCCATTGAATGATGATAAATCAACATTTAATCTATATCAGGGCTGTTGTCTGGCCAGTGGTCTCATGGTGCCCCAACAGGCTAGACTGGAAAACACAAGTTTTTCTTGCTTGGTATATTTTAATTTGTTC
>NW_022107431.1:50989449-50996320 GCF_000313985.2 Echinops telfairi | reverse complement strand
ACTGGTCCTGAAGGGATCATCTGTCCTGGATTCCCTGTATTTCCAGTTCCTATCTGTACCAGTGTACATCCTCTTGGTCTAGCCAGATTTGTGAGGTAGAATTGGGATCGGTCAAGTTTTCAATTTTAAATTCCAGCTCTTCTTTGTTGGTATGCAGGAGAGCAAATGACTTTTGTGTGTCAAGCTTTTATTCACTATTCTTCGACAATCAACGTACTTCCAGGAGCTTTGTGGTCTGTTCTCTACTATGTTCTGTATAAACAATCATACCCTCCATGGTCAGAAACAGGTTTATCATTCCTTCCCAATGTGGTTGCATTTGGTTGCCTTTTCTTAGCTAATTAACTGCAGTAAACTATCAGTTTGATGTTGAATAGCAATGATGTGAGGGGGCATCCGGGTTTTGCTTGAAATGTCAAGTGCACACACACAATCAATTATCTCTCCACCTCCCTTCTGTGCTCTCATAACGACATAATATCATTGGCACACTTTCTTTACGTGTGTAATATACTCTCTCTTTTCCTGGTCTACTACCTCACCCCTACTTGTCTCTCAGGCCCTTGCCCTTCCAAGGTTGCCCATGGAGATCTCAAGCTTGAACTCCCACCTCAGTGCTCTGACCTCATCCTGACACAGGAGATTGCATTGCTTGACCCTCGTTGAGTCAATAATCATATTCCACCTCTTTTTTTTCCTACTTGGGCTTTGCTAGCTCTTCATGTTTGAGCTCCCCAGTGCAATGTGAGAACCTCTGGTCCTGGTGGTGTGGTGTGGGGCTGCTCACCACAAGGTCAGCAGCGGAAACCCACCAGCAATTGGAACCCGCCAACATCTCCATGAAAGGAAAATGAGGCTTTCTGCTTCCTGAAAGATTTGCAGCCTCAAAAACTCAAATGGATATTTCTCCTCTGTGCTACATGATGACTATGAGCCAGAATGGACTCAATGACAGTCGATTTGGATTCCGGTGATAGTGCTGCTACATCCTAGTCCAATGAGTAGTGTATAACAAAGTTTTAACTTACTAATTCCTTCAGTTTATCAGAAAATATGATTGACAAAAACCAAATATGAAATGTTACACTTTCCTACCCACTATTATTTTTCTTAACTTTTAATTGTGAATTGGGTGTAAGTTTAGAGAACAAATCAGTTTTCTGTTCAACAATTCAGACATATGAGGGGGTACTCCCCAAAATCAGAATCTTTTTTCAAAGCTATGTATTTAAATTTTTTTACAAAGCAACCTACGACCTTCAAAGTACTCTCCATTACACTTAATACATTTGTCAAATCTGCGATTCCATTCTTGGAAACATTTTTCAAACTCATCTGTTTGGATGGCTGACAGCACCTCCCTTGTTTTGTTCTTCACCTCTTCTACATTGTCAAATAGCTGTCCTTTCATGTCCCTCTTCGTTCATGGAAACAAAAAGAAGTTGTACAGAGCAAGGTCAGGTGAGTGAGGTATGTGGAGCAAGAGAAGCATGCTGTTTTTTGCCAAAACTGGTACACTGACATGGCTGTGTGAGTAGGTGCACTGTCATGGTAGCAAAACCAGTCCCCCATCTGCCACAAAGCAGGCCTTTTTTTGTTGTACACTGTTAGGCAATCTTTTCAGCACCTCTAAATAGAAAGCTTGATTAACAGTCTGACCTGGTGGAATGAACTCCAAATGCACTACACCCCTCATATCAAAAAAACAAACAAATAAGCATTGCCTTGATCTTTTATTTCACTTGACCAGCTTTTGGGAGGCAGGATGACAACAGCATCTTCCATGTGCTTGATGGATGTTTTATTCCAGGGTTGTAAGAATAACACCATGTCTTGTCACCAGTAATGACCTTAGAAAAAAGTCTGGGTTATATCGAGCTGTTGTTTCAAAGCAGGCCTGTTTCCACTCCATGCTCATTTTCCTGGTCAGTCAGAACCCTAGGCACAAGTTCTGCAGTGACCCTTCTCATTCCCAAATTGTCCGTTAAAATTTGTTATACCAGCCTCCAACATAGTCCAAATAACTTTCCCATATCCATCATCAGTCCATCAGTGGTCTTCGAGCACAAGTGCATGAATTGTGTCAACATTTTCATCTGTTTGGAAAGTTGACTGATGTCCAGAATGAGATTTGTCATCAATTGACATTTCACCTTTTTTTAAAATGAGAAAACCACTTGAGTTTTTCCCATAGCATTCTCCTTGTAAGCTGTGTTCAACATCACAACAGTTGCTGTGGCATTTTTCTGAGCAGGAAACAAAATTTCACAGCACACACTGTTCTCTTAAGTCATCCATCCTAAAAAGTGAGATTTGCATGAAATAGCTTTTACGAAAAAATTCACTTTGACCAGAAAGACTCTTTCCGGGTCATGCCACTGAGTGCACTAACTCAAAGTGAGTTGCTCAGTGCTTGCCTAGTGGGGAAAATGCATATTATGAAAGTTCCACCCAGTTAAGCTATTTTTCCCCTTTTGGGAGGGTGGTACTCCCTTGTATTGTTTCAAATCATTGGATTTCAATCATCAAAATGTAATATTGTGCATCCCACGTCCTTCCAGTGGTACCAGTTCCAGTTCTCTTCTGCTAGCCCTCCCTGTTTTCTATACTCTGTCCTTAAGCCATGCTGCCTTTCTGATCGCAACTGGTTGATTATTCTTAAGAATGCTTGAAATTTTAAATATACTTACAATTTATTATGTCTACTCCCACCTCCCTACTATGTTCTCATAATGACATAAAAATCCATTGAAAACCTTCTTAAGTATGCGGGATGCTAACCACAAGGTCAACAGTTTGAACCACCAGCATTCCATGAAAGAAAGGTGAGGCTTCCTGCTCCTCAGTATCGTTGTTCACCTCATAGACTTCTGTATTGTTTGGCTAAAAACTGAACCAAAGGAGTGAGTTTAATTTCAGGCCTGCAGGATGTCCAAGGGCCATAGTCCCTGGAATACCACCAGTCTCTATCAGACAGTAAACTCAGTCTTTTTGTGATTTTTGAGTTTTGTTCCACATTTTTCTCCCACTTTATCCAGGGGCTTCTAATGTAATGATTTTCAGAGATGTTGGCAATGTTATCCAGGCACCACATAGTTCTAATCTAAGGGTTGTGGAAGTTGAGATTCAAGTGGTCCATTAGTCCATTGAACTACTTGTTCCCATATGTCTAGATTTCTCTCACTTGTCTTTGTTCCAGATGGGGTAGGACTAATAGTTACACTTTACAGAGCTGCTCACAAGACTTTAAGATTCCATTCTTACTCACCCAAGTAGTATTTAGAACAGTGTCTTTGTGGACAGGTAAGTCATTTGACCCTGACTCTATGGCCCTGAACTCCCAGACCAAGTGATTCCTTCCCTCAAGGTGCTTGGTTTGGGTTAAGATGGTTTCATACTTTCCCCCCCTCTGTGTTCTACAATATTCATGTATGTACTTTCAGTAAAGGTACTAGGTCCCTATCCTAGAGAAAGGAGTCAGAACACAATTAGATATATATATACAACTATGTTCATCATAGAACTATTCACAATAACAAAATGATGAAAACAACTTATATTGAACGGAAGAATGGATAAACAAACTATGGTGCATGTTGTTGTTGTTGTTGTTGTTGTTGTTGTTGTTGTTGTTGTTAGATGCCATCAAGTCCGTTACAACTAATAGCAATATGCACAGCAGAATAAACTCTGCCAGGTGCTGCGCCCTCCGACAATTTTTGCTATGTGTGAGCCCATTGTTACAGCCACTATGTCAAGCCATCTCTCCTGATAACATGCCCAAAATATGTGAGAAAAAACCTCACCATTTGTGTGTTCTTCTGCCAGTTCATGGCACTTTCAGCATTCTTCATCATAATTCAGATGCATTGATTCTTCTTAAACGTTCCTTATTCAACGTCCAACTTTCACATGCCTACATAGCGATTCAAAAAATCATGGCTTGCATCAGGAACACCTTAATCCTCAAGGCAACAGCCTTGTCCTTCAAAACCTTAAGGAGGTTATGTGCAGCAGATTCGCTTAATGCAATATGTCCTTTGATTTATTCACTGCTACTTCTATGAACATTGATTATGGGTCCAAGCAAGATGAAATCCTTGACACTTCAATATGTTCTCCATTTATCACCATATTATCTACTGATCCCATTGTGAGGATTTAGATTTTCTTTATGCCAGGATGTAATCTCTACTGGTGGCTTCAGTCATGGATCTTCATCAGTACTTGTTTCAAGTTCTCCTTGCTTTCAGCAAGTGAGGTTGTGTCATCTGTCATCTGCATGTCACAGGTTCTTAATAAACCTTCTTCCAATCCTACTGCTGGGCTCTTCTTCATAGAGTCCAGCTCTCAGATTATCTGTTCGCCATGCAAATTGAAGAAGTACGGTGACTGGAAACAATTCTGACACATACGTTTCCTGAATTGAAGCCAGGCAGTACTGCCTAGTTCTGTTTGCACACTGCCTCTTGGTCTATGTACAGGATCTGTATGAGCCTGATGAAATAGTCTTAGGATTTCCATTCTTCTCAATATATCCATAGTTTGTTATGATTCTACACAGACAAATGCCTTTACATAGTCAATAAAACACAAGTAAACATCTTTATGTAGTCTCTGTTTTCAGCCAAGACCCTTCTGATATCAGCAATGATATCCCTTATTCTATATCCTCTTGTGAACTCAGTTTGAATTTCTGGAAATTTCCTGTTGATGAATTGCTGCAACCATTGTTAAATGATCTTCAGCACAATTTTACTGGCATGTGATATGAATGATTGTTCAATAATTTCTGCATTCTTTTAGGTCACCTTTCTTAGGAATGGATACAATTATGAATCTTTCCAGTTGATTAACCAGGTAAATGTCATTCAGATTTCTTGGCAAAGAGCATGCACACAATGAAACTATGAAAAATTAAAGATTCTCTAATGGGTACCAGGAGTGGAAGGAGAAAGTAGATTAAATGAATAATTTAGAGGAATAAATTAGAGGACAGACATATATGAACTTGGGTGAAGGGCAAGGCAATATATAATAAGACAGAGGTCAGCAAAAATGTATAAAGGCAAAGGAGATACTAAGAGGTGCACAAGAGCTAAAAGCAACATACGTGAATACTGTTAAATACACAATCCTACAATGGCAATAATCTATGACAGTATGCATGCACAGTTGAACAGGTATGTGGAGGAGGAGAATTATACCATGAATATTTATAGGTTTGACAAATGATATCTCTATATATGGATTTACCTGTGCTCTATATCTATGCTCTGTATCTAAATTCATATTTATCTTCCATGTATAAATTCTCTCTCCAAATTAGATTCCTCCCTGCTGCGGACATTTAAAAAGAACCTACTCAATTTTCCTGAAGCTCTTAGCACTGAATTTTAACTATAATTTTATCTGCCACTCAAGAGATCTTAGACTAGTCCTAATGGCAAAGATTATTTTTTCTCTCACTGTAAGGTAGCTTTCACTAAAGTTTACAGAAATCTCTAGTCATTTTTCTGATATTTTGGTCAATTTTCATCATTCATCATCCCTTTCACCCCACTCCACCCCTAGTTATCCTACAACTTGAAAAGATTATCAGTGTTGCCAAACCCAGTAACTGAAGTAATGGTTTTGTGGGGGATGGCAGAGGAACTGAGGGGGAGGAATGGAGAGCTAACAACAATGAATACAAGAGAGAAGAAAATATTCAGAAATCGATTGTGGTAATGATTTTACCACTTTTCTTGATATGATTGCCTATTGAATTGTACAGTATGTGGATTGTGTGCCAATAAAACTGCTTTTGTTTTTGATTTTTAAGCAAGTATGATCAAACAAACTTTTTCCCTCAAAAGTGTGGCATCAGTTTCATACTGTGTTCACCACCTGCTGTGGTTCAAGGCTAGGCTATTCAGTAAAATAGGCTGCATAGCCTGGTGCTCAAGGACAGGCACACAGATTGATATAGTGTGGCTCAAATGCTATCAGTAGAGCTTAAGGTCAAGGTGCCTCTCAGTGCCTCACTTTCATCCACCAAATGAATCAAACCCTGAAGAGATGTCATGAAAATTAAATAAGATGATGTAGAGAAAGTACTCACCTAAAGCCTGTATCAACTGGATTGTATTTTTTAATTAAAATAAGTATCTTGAAGGGGAATTGGAAATTTATCCAGAAATTTAAAGTAGAAACTGATCCAGGAAGTGGAAGCAGAAAGCATCCTTGTCAAAGAATCACAAGGGATTGAACATAGACCATTAGCAAGGTTCCTCAAAAATTAATACTTGCATTAAACAAATTTAGCCCTCCCCAAGGTACCTTTCATGACTTAGCTTTTTGCAATTATTTTTTAAGTGTTTTCATATGCTTACCCATGGGTCTATGATAGAGGAAGTTTCCTGTTTCTATGTTCTAGATAAGGACATTCAATCTCTCTGAGGTTAACCTGAATTAAACCACCCACTCCTCTCACCACCCTCCCCTCCACCACCTCATAGCAATCCCCAATGTCCACCACCACCCCCAGCCCCATCTTTAGTAAATGGCCCTCACAGCCAGATCTCTCTGAACATGAACCCCAGAATGCTTTCCAATGTACCAGTTGCATTTAGGTGAATCACTTTCTTTCCATCTGAATCAATTGGACAAAAATAAAGGAGGAAGTGAAAAAACTGTCAATCACAGGTAAAATATATTTAGAGGGTCTAAATGCTATTTTGACAGAAAGATGAGGCGTTCTACTCCCACCAAGAATTACAGTCTCAGCAGGGCCATTCTGCCCTGTCCTATAGGGTCACTATGACTCAGAATCCACACAATGGCAGTGAAAAAGGCTATTTTATTTATTTATTTATTTATTTATTTATTT
>NW_022107431.1:50981461-50988169 GCF_000313985.2 Echinops telfairi | reverse complement strand
AACGTCAGGTAGGTGAGCATCTCAGACTGCCAAATTGTTAGAACAAAGTGTTCTTGTGTTGGGGGAGCACTTGTGTAGGGGGAAAAGGCTATTTTAAAAGGAGCTCTGGTAATGCAAACAGCCAAGTGCTCCATTGCTAACTGGACGGAAGAAAGACCTGGTGAGCTACTTTCACAAAGATCACAGCCTAGAACACCCTGTGGGGCAATTCTACTCTGTCATTTCGGAATCTATGCGGCAGCATCTATCAACAGTAACAAGAGCTATTTTAATATTTCTTCCACAAACATAGGATTGGGTTAGAGAGTAGGCTTTGCAAAGTTTGCAACTCCAGTAATTTGAAATCCAGAGTGCATAGAGCACAGGACTGGACAACATTTCATGAGATTGTGTATAAGGCTGAGTCAGTCCATGGCAGCTACAAACAGTGGATATTTAAGACATGGAATGTGGCCAATTCCACATGTGTAAATGACAATATTTTAAATATCTTGAGAGTATATTAATAAAATTCATTTCTAGTATTTATGTGGCTAATAAAAAAATTTTAATGTGGTTCAAGACCAGGCTATTCAGTAACATATTAAGTAAAAATTTGTATTTCTGTTAGAGTCATCATCATCATCATCATCATCATCATATGAAAATGGTGTCCCCTCTTCATCCTTTTGTACCCAGTGCTCTTCACCCATAGAAATACCCACGTTAATGGGACTGAGATTTAACTCTCTGAGGTCAATTAATCAGCAGTGTGTTTGTAAGAAGCAATTGTCTTTCATCGTAGATCACTTCAGTAAAGCAGGTTGGGATGTGCTTGTACCTACCACAGCTTGGCAGTTATTATAGCCTCAGGGAGGAGCACTTGCTCACTATGTGAGAGACGAATGTGGGTCTGTTGATAAAATAATTTCTTTCTTGTTACCACAAGCAATATAAGATGATGAATGTTAATTTTATTTTTAAAACTATCATCATGAGGAAAGTATCTGACAAAATTGAGTATTTTATAGAAAGGTCAAGTACTGCTAATAAAGCTAATTTTACAGGTTATATGCTTGTCACAGTTTTCTTCTTTCTGGTTCAAGAATGGACTGCTAGGAGCCCTTTGTAGTTCTGTTGGTAGATATTATAGAAATGGATTGGGACATTTTACCTGCTAACTTAGCACTGAAATTTGCACAATGTCAAATGGAAAATTAATAATGACACCATTTTTTTACCACTGAATGTCTGTCAAAGAGAACAAAACCATGTCAAGAAGCAAAGTACTAAGATAGAAGCATTTGTGACATCATCTCTCATCCCTGCATGAAGCAACAATTAAAAAGACAAGTTCAATATGCAACCCTCCCTAAGTTAATAGACACATAGTAATAGTATAATGGGATAAAGTGATTTAGTATGCAATTTGCCATTAATCATGTATCAAGAAATACTAAAAAAAAAAGTCACAGTAAAATAGAGGAAAATTTAAAAGGAATAAAATCTAACTTGGATATCAAAATTGAGTAACACATATTCATCCTTACACTAATTAAGTTATGCATTGGACTTCTAGCTGAAAGGTAGCAGTTCAAACCATCAGCACTTCAAAACCACCAACTACCATGAGGAAGAAAGATGTGGCATCTACTTTTATAACTATGTCCAACCTGGAAACCCAGAGGGGCAGTTCTCCCCTGTCCTATTGGGTTGCTATGAATCAGAATTGACTCGATGGCAATGAGCTTTGAATGCTAATAAAAGAATGCCCAGCATTGATTGCTTCACATTAACTATTCACACCTGAATTTGTGACCACTTCTAGTTTGGTTAAAAAGGAAGTAGAGGCAGCCTGTTGTCAACGTAACCCATTCACGACTTGTGGGGAGCATAGTGCCTACCTATATTTTCTGCCTCTGGAGCTGAGTGGTAAACTCCTAACCTACTTTTAACTTGTGCTGCATTTGGTGGGACCCCTAGAACCACAGAGACTCCTCAGGACAGATGTGTCACATCAATTGTGTCAAAATGTACTTTACATCAATATTTTTTTTATTTTACTGAAATGCTCTTCATTACTGGAAACCCGTGTCTTCATCAAACAATTCATAACAAAATAATTTGGCCTTGAAATTATTTTAGTGGCCTGTGGGTGTAAGAGATCTATTCATAAAGTATGGGTCCTCTATGAGATCTGATTAGTAAGCTACTAGAAAGGTCCCTTCACTGAAAAATATTTTACCAATAGATTCTGAAAATTCCTCATTAGTAAAAGCTATCAGTATAATACTTGCCCCTATTAGAGTATTTTGAGTGTCTGGTAAATCCCTTATCAGGATGGTTGAATCAGGCAATGTCAAACTGCAGAGAAGGAAAGAAGGCAGATTTAAAATGTAAGGAAATGGGGTGATATTTCAGCAGAATTAGAAATAGAATGCAGATTGTGCTAGCCACCAACAGCATTTTTCAAGAAGTGAATACTGGACTTGAAAAAATAGTGAGGGTCTCAGGTTCACCCCATATGAATCATATTAAAGACCAAATATATACTTTGCATGCATCATGAGCTTAAATTCCAATAGATCTTCCCCTTGAGTCTCTGATGCTAGAGAATTTTTCTAAGAATACTAAAGAGCTTAGTGTTGTAAAAGCAAATTCACCTGGGTAGTAATTTGAAGATGCCAAGAACCTAGACGCTCTGCTTTTATCACCAGCTGAAAAGCCAATAAGTCTTAATTGTCTCTAAACAATCACCAGCTGTGTAACCTTCTTCCCAGGCAGGATCTTCATAAAAGAAACGCTCATAAATAGTTTTCTGAGTACTGTATTTACGCTTGGATTTAAATTTCAATTACAAGGAGAAATTATATCTACCATTTGATGCAAATGCATTTGAACACGTTATGACTATAAAAGTAAAACCTGCTTAATCCTCTCATAAACTTAGTGATTTTATAAAACTCATGTTGTCTCATGCCCGTAAGAGGTGAATGACAATCAGCATTCTAAACAGTATCATAAGTCAGAAATACAAGGCTTCCTAAGTCTCAGTGCTTTCTTCTTGCACTTATTCTATATTAACAAGCAGAGTAAAATAATGCCTCCCATATTTTAAGCACAAACATAGGGGATTCATTGCACTCCTATTTCTGGCTCTCATGGCTTGAATTTGTTTGACTATATACTTTCTAACTATATACTTTTTAAAACCAACAAACCAATGTCTTCTTAACTCTATTCTCATCTTGTAATACAAATATAAATTAATGTTTTAACTAAATAAAATTTGGACTTTTCAGAAAATTGTTAGGAATATCTCCTCAGTTCTCCTTCTAATACAAAATAAGAATGGCTATTTGGACATTTGGGCTGGAGAGGATTTGCCACTATTCCTAGGTCCTGTCAGCCAGTAAACATTTTAAATAGACTACAATTCCAGGGGAGATGGGGAAACCTGCCCTCTTAGGGAGGAGATCCTAGTCCCCTGAGAATTAAGGTCGCCAGAGGAAAAGGCGAGGGCACTTTACACAAATACAAAATCAGCATCATTAAATATTTAGGAAAGAATCATTATACCCCCCAGAATGCCACTGCCTTCTCTTCCATAAGCCCAGTCAAAGCCTATGTCAAAGATGGTGCTCCTTTCCTCCTCACTCACTCAATGCCCCAACCCTTGACATCCCACACTAGCTAGTAGCACCAAATTCTGATTCAGAGCGACCCCGGGCATCTTTATTTCCCATCTTCCTACTCCAGCACGGAGCACAGTATAAAGAAAATGATAGATTTGTAGGCGCTCTGGGTCAGGAGGCAGAAAGACAAGATAAAGTCGAAAGAATTTTCTGGCAAACTTTTTAACTTCTTTATTTGTTAAGCATGCTATTTTTTAAGGAATATTAAGGTTACTGGTAAAGAACTGCAGTGTTTATTCATGCTCATGGTTTATAAACGTTTTCTAGATTATATATGTGTGGCATATAATAAAACGGGAGATAAAGAAGCAATCTAAAAATACTGCTTTACTGCCTTGCCATTTAAAAGCAGGACTGAGCTTGCATTCTTAGAACCCGTGGAGTTGTCTTTGCCTAAATACTGGAATGCGAGGGAAAAGTCACCGTTCACTACCTGTAGAACAAAGTGCACCGTCCAAGGAGTTATGCAGGAGGTGGTGTTAGCATGGAAAGCTTTTGTCAGGAGAAAGTGGAAAACCCATTACCTCCTAAGTTAATAGCTGCAACCTATAATATGAAGGTCTATTAGTAGAGTTTTGTATATTTTCAAAAATAAAAGATCATTTATCTCCCGTTCTGTGAACCTTTCTATTGGCTCCACCATTGGTTGCCAGTGCCTTTTCTTTCTTGTTCTTTTTATTATTATTATTATTATTATTCTATTCCCACACAAAGAGAAGGCAATCATAGTCTTGTAAGGTTGACTCCACATGAATGGGCTAAATTCACAAGAATGGAATTTTTCCCCAGGAAAAGCGCCTCACAGCACTGTAGGCAGAGATTAATAGCTGGGCGGAGGCAGACCACAGGGCATTTGATAAATTGTGTTTCAAACATTGTCTCTGAAGAATGATTTCAACAAGCCGGAACAAAATCCATCTTTCACTTTGTAGTCAGACCATGTAAACCAGGCTCTTTAAGGAAACGCACTGGCCTCTCGGGAATTAGTAGGGAGCGGATTTTACCCAACTGTTCCTGACAGCACTGTGGATTGCCTGGCATGGCGACCCTTGGGCTCCCACATGTGCGCGCCTGCCCCGAACAGGTGGAAGGCAGACAGCGAGTGCTGGCAGCAAACCCTGCGCTCCATAGCAGGAACACCCATGCTCTGGATCTTGAGGACATGTGCATCTCGATGTTTCCAGATAATCTTTAGAGAGAGCAATCAAGCCCTTCATGAACATTGATTCACTTGGTCCAACCTAGGCAGCTCTTCAAACTTTGAAATAAGGTCCCGGCATAAGGCATGCCAGGTGGGAATTGATGAGCCCTTTGGACGCAGTAAGACGTGGCCTTGTCCTCCTCGAAAGCACACAGAGCAAGCATGTGATTCTCTCGTCTGTGTCCCTCCATAGTCGTGCCTTTAGGAGCATTGACTGGTCGCCTCTCTTCGGGTAGCAGGAGAGCGGCTAAAACAATCCATGGAGCATCTCTGCCCAGGTATGGGGAGGCTTTCGTGGTAGGGGGTGAGAGGGAATACTCACTGCCATTGAGTCTCTTCCAACTCATAGCGGCCCTTTAGTACAGGGAAGATCTGTCCCTCTGGGTTCCCGAAGACCTTGTGAGAGTAGAAAGCCTCATCTTTCTTCTGAGGAGCAGGTGGTGGTTTCAAAATGCTGACTTACATTAGCAACTCAGCCAAACCACTACACCACCAACACCTGTCAAATTAAGAACAGGTGGAGTTGAAAATAATTTCACCCTTTCAATGAAGTAAACGATATGCAATTGCTCGAGCCAACTAAACTATAACTACACAAAGTACAACATGAGCACATACAACACACAAGAGTGATTACATGTTAGGTAGGCCTGCTATTAACTGCCAATCATCCTTCAAGAAGACTTTGATAAAGCCTAGTCATACAAAGCTAAGATACTGTTCTGTTCTCATTGTGAAAAACATATTTTTCTTTCTATTGCTCTATTTTATAAAATTTAAATTAGCGTTACCATTAAATACAAAAATGTTTGCTAAACACCCAAGACTACAGTAATACAAAAGATACATTCCCTATGATTAAAAAACAAAACCTAGTAGACAACAAGAAAAAATTCTAAAATTCTAAGTGACATACATTAGGAATACTTTAAAGTAAAATGAAAACCGATGTCTCATTCATGTTGAAACTGGCCTGTATGTCTGCATTTTACCCTCTCAGTCTCTCACCTCCCTACTGCCCTCACTTTCCTGTTCATCTAACCCCTTCTTCCACTCTCCTCTGCTCCGACAGCAGCTTTGCTGACCCTTCTTGATAGGAGCCACGTTGGGATCCACATGCTGTACTTCGACTTCAATACTTCCCAGCCCAGGACATAACTTTTCTCACTCACTCGGTATAGAGGCACGAGGACCTTGCAGAATCCACGTGGGGAAGACTTTCCCACAGTTCTCACCTAGGAAGAGATTGGGCAAGAAAATAAAGAGGGAGGAGTTAAACAAGTCTAAGATATTGACACTGTCTTTCCTAGACCCATCCAGCAACTGGAGTTAGAAGTACCTGATATAGTCTCTGGGTTCAGTCTACCACCCCAGGAGATTATTAGAAGCATTTTATCCATCTCACAAACTATATACTAGCAACGTCAATTTATCACTTGGTCTAATTGTTTCCATTATAATCTAATTTAAGGAACATAGTAACTCATACATGAATGGATTGATTAAATAAATAATAAATAATTTAAGGAAAAATATGATTTACAAGTTGCATGCAATTATCACATTTTGTAACTTTGTATTGACAATTCAAAGATCTTCCTTGAAACTGCTATGAGGGAGCAGCTGCCACAGTGAACAAATTTTTTTAGATCAATTTATCCTTTTAAATGAACCACATCAAAGCATTATCTCAATGACTTATAACTGAAAGGACTTTTACATCTCCACAATTAGACAGTGTCAAGGTGCTCTTAGAAATCACCTAGTACCTTGGAGTAGTTCAGAGCCACCTCTGGATTGATTTGCAATTCACTTATTCTGGTGATTTTGCAC
>NW_022107431.1:50976352-50981361 GCF_000313985.2 Echinops telfairi | reverse complement strand
TGTCAAGGTGCTCTTAGAAATCACCTAGTACCTTGGAGTAGTTCAGAGCCACCTCTGGATTGATTTGCAATTCACTTATTCTGGTGATTTTGCACTAAACTCGCTACCTCCTAATTTGCTAACCTATTAGAATTTTGTTTTTTCCCTAACCCTGAACCATAGAACTCTCCTCCCCATCACACACACACACACACACACACACACACACACACACACGCAAATATGTGTACTATAATTTTCTTGTTCATCATAGATGAGAGGGCTTCTCATTGAGCTTCATGGACAAAAATACTTTAAAATGCTAATTGATTTAAAATGAAAATGTGATTAACATGTAAAGAGAGATGGGCATTTAGACATCTTAAAAATGAAGGGCGTTTTAGAGTAAGAAAAAGAATGTAGTAATATATGATAAAATAATAATAATTTATAAATTATCAAGGGTTCAGGGGGAGGGAGAAGAGGGGAGGGAGGGGAGAAAATGAGGAGCTGACACCAAGGGCTCAAGTAGAAAGCAGGTGTTGTGAGAATGATGATGGCAATATATGTACGAATGTGCTGGACACAATTGCTGTATGTACGGATTGTGAAGAGTTGTATGAGCCCCTAATAAAATGATTATTTTTAAAAAAGAATGTCGATAAGGTGAGATAGATATGGGAACAAAAATGGTGAAAGAAGGGCTGAGTCAATGAAAAAAAGTAAGAGCCAACACTGTAAGGCTTAATAGAGTCTGCTAAGAATCAAAGTTCCTCCGTGTTTGCCCCTCAGCCTCAAGGCTGAGCCTGTGCAAAGTTCTCCACAAATGGAAGAGTGTGCCTTGGTCAGAAACCAGTGAACGAAGGACATATGATGGCCACAAAATAATCAGCGAAGCGTGAATGATGGCTGAAAATTACTGCCTGGAGCTTTTGTGAGGCCGATCATCAGCAAGACCTCAGTCTGCATTTTCTACCCCAGAGGGGCCAAGCCCAGTCCTCATTTCTGTCCAGTGTCTGAGGGCACTAGTCCCTGAGCTCGGGGCGGATGCATGTTATGGCTAAGGCCCAACTCATGCACTCACTGTTCTACCTCAACCTGTCTGCACCCAGGTGAGAAATAAACTTGCCTATTTGCTACCCCCGTGGCCTCATGACTGAATTGTGTGTCCTCTTTGACCTTATAATAAAATGTTACCTTTGTGCAATGAAACAAATGGAAAAACAAAAACATATCGATCACAAGGGAATTTTTAAAAACTTCTTTAATTACAGATTAAAGAAAATACTAAGAATGTACAAAGTGACTATTAAAATTAGTAAATTAATTTAGCAATGCCATGAGATACATAGTCAATAGGAAACATTTGGTTGATTTTCTAAACACTCAAAAGCAAAATTCAATGCCAACAAATCCATTCCAGGTCACAGTGACCCTACAGGACAGGGTAGAACTGCCCCTATGGGTTTTTAAGATTGTAAATCTTTAAAAAATAATAAATAATAAACTCACTGTCATCGAGTCGATGCCAACTCAAAACAACCCTATAGATAGGGTTGAATTGTCCCTTTAGTTTCTAAGACTGTAACTGCTTATGGAAGTAAAACATCTTCTTTCTCCTGAAGAGCCACTGGTGGTTTTGAACTGCTGACTTTGGGGTAGCAGACCAACTTGTAAACAAGACACCACCATGGCTAACAGTAAACAAATGCTGAACAAAAATTAAATAATAATTCTACTTATAATACTATCGAAATTATAATTCCTACCATGACAAAAACATAAACATTTAAAAATTTTTAAGAGATCTAAATGAATGAATATATGCACCATGGCCATGATTTGCAGCATCAATATTATTAAGATATCAATTCTTCAGAAATTAATTTTTAGATTCATAGTAATTTTTCATTTAAATTTTTAAAAATTTTATCTCAATAAAAATTCTTACAGCCATTTTTATAGAATGTTTATTCAGAAATACAATGGTCTTCAATAACCAAAATAATTTTGAGAAAGAAGAAACAAGCTAGATGACTTTAGACTGCCTAACTTCAAGATTTAATCAAAAGTCACAATAAGCAAGACAGAGTGGTACTGGCATAAGGACAGACAAATAGATCAATGTAACAGAATAGAGAATTCAGAAACAGACTACACTGAAGTAGTCCATTGATTTTCAACAAAGGCACCAAACCAACGTAATGGGAAAAGAAAAACCTTTCAATAAATGGTCCTGTGATAATATCAGTATGAAAAAAACAGAAGAACCCTTACCCCTACTTGAAGTAATGCACAAAAATTAATCCAACATGAGCCATAGACTTAAAATCAAAAACTAACATTAAAGCTTCTAGAAGAAAATACAGGTACACACCTTTATAACACCAGGATGGGAAAATGGAAAAGGAAGATCACAGATGGAGAAAAAATAAATTTGCAATCATGTATCTGACAAAGAACTTATCTCTAGGACATAAAGAAATCATATGACTGAGTAACAAATGGACAACACAAGAAGAAAAAAAAGATACAAATGTCTTGAACACTTCAAAATAGAAAATACACAGATGTACAGCACCACACCAAAAGGTACTGGACATCTTTACACATTAGGAAAATTAAAATTGAAAGCACTGGAATGGCTAGGATTAAAAAGGTTGACAATAGTGAATGTTTAGAGGTGCTGGAACAACTAGGGCTTCGGTAACCTTGCCAGCGTGAAGGGCAAAGGCTACAGCCCCTTTGGAGAACAGTTGGCCCTTTGCCTATAAAGTTAAACTGACATCTACACTCTACACAGCTGGCCTTACCCCTAAGTATTTGCCCTTCCACTCCCCCCACACACCCCACACACAAAGAAAGCATATAGCCACCAGAAAATTTGCACAAGAATCTTCACAGTAGCTTTAACAGGAAGCAACCGGAATGCCACAGTAAGAATGCATAAACAATGGTAATGAAGTGCCACTCATCCATGAAGAAAGTACATTTTCATAATGTACCTTAATGAGGTCAAAAGTACCACACCGAGTGGGAAAACAGTGGGGGGGAGGGGAATATACCCCGTATGATTTCATTCATATAAAGTCTGTAGTGATAGAAAATTAGAAATGCGGTTACCCTTGGGGATGGGCTGTATAGAGGAAAGAAACAGACGGGAACTTTGTGACGCAAGGGGCCGTTCTATACATTGCTCAGGGTGATTGCTAAGCAGACTTATACAATTATCAAATGCCCTCAAGCTGCACATATGAAATCTGTGGGTGCCACTGCATATAAATTTTATCTCAACACCCACTTCCACACGCCCAAAGAACTGGGAATACCATTCTTTGTTACCGTAATAAACTTAGTGCCATCGAATAGATGCCACTTCTCAAGGACCCTATAGAAAAAGTCAAACTGCCCCTTTGAATTTCATGGATTCAAACTGCTGACCTTGTAGTTCGCAGCCTAATGTGTAACCCACTCCCTTAATGTAGACTATCTACGAACCCAAACCAGGCTCACTGCCATCGAGTTGATTGCGTCGCATAGCAACCCCATAGGACAGGGTTGAACTGCCCCTCTGCGTTTCTGAGACTAACTCCTTTTGGGAGCCTTGCTTCTCTCTGGCAGAGTGGTTGGTGGTTTCAAACTGCTGCCCTTGCCGTTAGCAGCCCTACACATAACACAATCTGCCACCAGAAGAGGTAGTGTTGAAAAGAGAAACATTTCTGAATTTCCTTGGACGTACCAAAAATATCTAAACTATTTCCGTTGAATTTTGAAAATATATGTTATATAAATACCTCAGCCCTTGTGGAACCTACCAATGAATGCAGCACCAAACCAGTAAGGAAACGTTTGCCAATCTGAAGATTCAATATACCAACAAGACTTTGCTTCTCCGGTTTTGGAGGTAGCAGTCTCGCTAGCCTGCAACAGAGTGGCGTTCTCCTGAAACGGGAGGCATTCCTGAAGTCAGGCTACGCTGACTTTGGAATGTGTCTTCCATGGACCACAGCATGTAGGCTTTTGTCTTGGGTCACTAAAATTTAAGGCAGAAACTGCTAAGAATAACTGCATGCTAAAACTCATTCCTTTTAAAATATGTGACATTTTCATGTGTACAGTATACACCCCTTTTAGCAACACAGAAACAAGTGAGCTCGGCACCTAGCTGTAAACATAACTAGTAAAAATAGGAAGCAAGCAGATGGCTGGGCTGGTAATAGCACTGTCTTAAAGCCACGCCACAAATCATACAGGTGATGAGTTTCATTTTCATTTGGCTTGTCCTGGGCTCTAACAGTGCCCTGTCCTAGAGTCTAAGGTCACTTGGTGAATGTTTTCCACTCTAAACTTGGTGTGCCAGCAACTGGGTTCCAATAAATTGGGTAGCAGAAGCTCTAAACACAGAGATTATGCCTGGTGTGCTCGTGCTGAGTGCCAACCACCATGCACAGTCTGAGACCGATTGAGGGACTCCATTCAGTTAAATGCCAACGTGACTTGAATTCTGCTGGATGCTTCCACAACTGTCCCTGGCTCAAGCCGAGCTAAAAGAGAACTCAGAACTTGAACTGCCTCCTCTAAGTCCCTTTAGAAAAATCTCTTGAAGTAACTGCACTTGATAGTGCGTGATAGGGTTTAGGGGTAGCATTGGGGACGTTGTACACACCACAAGGTTTCTTTCTTGAGCCCCCTTGAGGACCCCTCTCTGAACCCCCAATCCTGAGTAAACTTATTTCAGCACAGGTTGGATTAACCCATGAATCCTTCTGTGGACTGTGATTATTGTGTTTAGATCAATAGAAATGCAGAATTAAAATTTCAACCTACTTCTAGCAATTTCCATAGCCTATTGTATGCTTTATTTTTAACCTTTTATTTTCTAATGCTATATTCCAGCATTATAAAATTCACTACTATGGGGAAATTTTTTTCAAAGACAACAATACAAAAATCAAATCTCTGAACTCTATAGAAACCTGCAAAAACTTTGAAAGAAAAAGACAAATAACACAATTTAAAAGTAGATAAAG
>NW_022107431.1:50968324-50976061 GCF_000313985.2 Echinops telfairi | reverse complement strand
TTCCACTGCTGGTGGGACTGGCAATATATACAATCACCATTGAAAGCATTCGAGTGCTACCTTAAACAACTGGGTACAGAAATTCCATATGACCCCTTCTGAACATATACCCTAAAGCAGTAGAAGTCATAGCGTGAACATACGTATGCACACTTGTGTTCATTGCAACACTTTTCATAATAGCAAGAACATAGAACCAACCTAAATATCTGTCAATAGAAGAATGGATAAAGAAATTTCGGTACATCTACACAATGGAACAATATTAATGAAGCCATGAAGCACCACCTCATAGCATGGATGGAGCTGGAGAACATTATGCTAAATGAAATCAGCCAACCACACAAGGACAAATATGATATGAGACCACAGTTACAGGGAAAAAGAAGACTCAAGATAAAGACTTTTATACATAAAACAATAGACTGTCGTTTTCCAAAGGGATGAGGCCAAGGAAGGAAGGATAAAGCAATAGGCTAGATGGTTATGGGTTCTGGCTTGAGAGAAGTGGAAGATGGTGGCCCATGGGAGGGAGAAGGCAATTCAAGTTCTGAGGGAAAAGTAAACTGTTAGGGGATTGAATAGTAGATTAGACTATAGAATGCAAAGCTAATGATCTAAATATAAGCCCCCACCTAAGTTAAAATAAGTAAAATTAAATTTAGAAATCAGTCGTATGGTTACATATATTTATTTTGATCTATACCTGTGGTAGTTCCATAATCTGGCGTCACTTTGGGACTTGAAAGGATTAAGAGCAAAGGTGTGGAGTCCAGTCTGTCGATAGGGTCATAGCCAATGAGGCCTCTGTGTGGGCCTAGCCTTCTGAGAATTCTGGGAACTCCTGTATTTCCTCCTGGGAGGCAGGAGACACTCTATCCGCTCACTCCCTGAGAGACTCTCTACTGACAAGACACATGGCACTAAGCTGATATAGCCTGTGCCCTCGGAGCTGGCATGCCCTGCCAGCACTGAGATGCCTTTCCTGCCACTGGATCCACAAGACTTCCCTCCCACCGGCCTTTGATCCTCCTGCATTCGATGTCATTGCATATGCCTGGTGAGTCTGAAGAGGACTTTATAGATTGGTATCGAACATATGGGCTAATATCGGACTTATGGACTTGATCTGGACTGGGCTGGGATGTTTTCTCAATATTCAATTTATCTTGTGTATAAAGCTCTTTCTTATACACATAAAAATGTTTATGAACTTGTTTCTCTAGTCACCTGGACTAGCACAATACCTACTTCCAAAGTGGATTGAAAATGCCTCAACAGGTATTTCTAAAAATAAATTAAAGTTCAGATTTTAGTTAGCTACACTTCAGTTTTCTACCATAAAGGTATTATATATGGACAGACTGTTGGTAAAACTATAAATTACTAACTGTACTATATTGGACTGTTTTAAGATGTTAATTGATGCTTTCTTTAGGCTAGTTTAGGGTCGGGGGAAAAAAGGGGGCATTTTTCTGATATCTCTATGGCTGAGCAGATAGCATTGAAGGTCAGACAAATTACCACCTAAGAATTTCACAGAAGAGAAAACGCTAGACCTTAATCTTGACTTTGCAGTATGAAAGGAATCACAAATGGAAAAGACTATATTTTAACTACCCACTAAAAATAGAAGTTTCATATCGAAATTCCAGTTTTAGAGATAGTGAAAATATATATCCTTCACATATAAATATGTATATTGGTGTTCACATGAGTTCCAAAATATGAAACAGGGTGATATGGAGTTTTTTCTTTATATATTTATATATGCCTACCTACAACCTTTATCTGAGCAAATATTGGTGGGAAAAAATACAAACTAGATGGTATTCAAAACCTCTATTTTACAATTAAAAAATAAATAATAAAATTCTTGACCATTTTCTAGTGGGATCGAAATTGTTTGTAAAATACAATTACTTAAAATAAATTTTAGAAAGTTGGTTGGAATATTTCAAATAATTCATATGGTCTGGTTTCTATTTGGTTTTCTCTCCAAGGAGAAATATAATAACTTCAGATCATTTTGAATAATTATTTTTTAATCAATCTTGACCACATATAATAAGTAAAGGACTTTTTGTTCACATGACAAAATGTGTACTCTAGAAAGGTTAGATGCTTATTGAAGTTGATACAGTGGATTCATAAAAATGGAATGATCAACACATTCTGCATACCATTTGACCTTGAACATTACAATGTACTAGTTAATAAATAGACCATGATTCTACCATCATGACCTTTTTCTTCTATTCCCTTTTGTAAATGCCACCTCCCCTTCTACAACTATGAACCACTTTTGCCTACTTAGAGAATAAATTTCTTATTATGGCCATGTCTCAATCTAAGTGTCTCTTTGCTGGTGAAATCATGAGATGGCTAAGCAATTCAATGCAACTGATAGTTGTGTTCCTGGTTCTCAAGACAAAGAAACAAATATATCAAAACTAGGCTACAACCTAGAGTTTATCTGGTTCACCACCACCTCCTTTACCTGGTTTAACATAATGGCTTGTGCATCCTAAGGCTTGATTCAGATCTCTGCCCAGAGATCAGCTTGACTTGTATTATAATTTATTGTTTACATTGGTGTCCCTCTCCTTAATTGTGAACTCTGAGAAATAACAGTGGCATGTTATCATTGCTGTCCACCATCCCCTCCTACCCACTCCCCAACAGTCTCAGCACACCTATGTATACACTGTCCTTCTATAGCATGTACCAAGTTAAAATAATGTCAAAATGACCCAAAAGAAGGTTTTATCTATCCAACGGCTCATTTGCAGTGATTTATTTAGGTGGACCTTCCAGACTCCAATCAAGAACTGGCACTTTACAGGAGCCATGAAAGTGTCATGCTGCCTAGTCATGCTTTCCACTTTGCACCTGTCATGCATCTGAAGTGACTAAAAGGACTGAGGTGCCAAGGCCTGAATGGAGTGCCCTTGCCATTTGCTTATGGCCATCTGTCATGCCAGGTTGTGACTGGCAGCAGGTTGAGGGAACCAGGCAAGGAGCCAAAACTGTGAAACTGGGATCCTGATCAAACGGAGGGTCATGACAGCAACAGGCAGAGTTGGTCAGAAGTCATTAAACAAATAGAAGTCAAAAGGACGCTGCCAGCAGAGGGCAGAGAATGATAGAAGGCCCGATCAGGAAATCAGCAAGAGTTGAAGGTCAGCACAAAGGAGTGTCCTGATGTCCAAACACGGTTCCATACACAGATGCAGAGGGAATGCTGATGGGAACGGAATAAAGGTCTTGGCCTACGACTTTAAATAACAGTCCCATGACTGAACCTACTACAAAAGTGCTCTCTGAACTAGCCTATTGTTTTTAAATGAGTCTTGTAAGCATCATCTGAAAAGCATAATTACAGTCCTCAAATAAAAGCATTATTAAATTTAAATATTTTAAATAAAATATAATTTTTGTCAACTTGTTTTGGATTTCCTTCTGTTTTGTTACATAGTAATAGCTTCAAAAAAATGTTATACTTTTCTTAAGCAGTTTCAAGACACCTTATTTTATACATAGCTTTAATCAGCTTGGGAAACAGTTACATAACCTTTAGTCATCTACTAGCTCACATAAGGTAGAATCTTATTTTTGTATCCTTTTTTTTTTTAGGCTATGCAGAATTTGGCCCCAACCTGTTTACCGAACCTTAATCCTTTTCTGACCCATGGGTCATATATCACCCACCAAAATGTTCAGCCTCTCAAGTTTTTTGGAAATCGATCCTAATTGTAGCACACGCTCCCACATGGCAGGGCCCTGTGTAACTATCAATTGGAAGAAATAGACCTCACTCCACCTTTTCCAGAGTCCACATGGAACACATGTGTTTCACATACTTGTATAAAAGCTCACATTTTCCTTGATCTCAACACGTCTTCCAATACTTAAAACGTGGCTTCAACCAACAATTCAAAGCAAAAAATAATTTAGTCATGAAATGGTTGAATCCAGCGCACACGCGTGTGTGTGTGTGTGTGTGTGTGTGTGTGTGTGTGTGTGTGTGTGTAATAGGGCTACCCCTCCCAGTTCCTCTACTCCATTGTAGGCAGAGAGGTTCAAGTGTTTCCTGAACCATGGGACAACTGGTTCCCTGCTGGCATGGTGCTTATGTGTTGGCCTGCAATCCACAAGGTGAGCAGTTTGAAACCACCAGCCATTCTGTGGGAACAGACCTGGCTTTCTACTCTGGTCACTCTGAGTTGGCATTGACTCAGTGGCAGTGGGTTTATTTTATCTATTTATTTAAGGCAAACGAGGCCTTCCCACAGTCTCCTCTCCCCATTGGCAGGAGAAAAGAGGGGCTCTCCAGCTCTGCAGAATTCTGGGAAGGACTCCCGTAACTCCACCCACAAAGGGTCACCACTACAACCTGCCTTGCATCCTTCAAGGCTAATATCTCTCTGCCCCTGTTTCTCTGTGCCCACCTCCCTCAAGGTCAATCCTGCTCTCCATAACCTCAACCCCCTGCCTATTACACTGCCTCCTCCATTCCCTATTGTCTCTATTATATCTGACATACATCATTTTTCCAATTTGGAGGTTATCTGCTTCCACTAGAAAATAGCCCCAGGGGAAACAAGAACTTTTGTCTCTTTAATTAACTGTGTGCGCCCTGCACCTAGAACAGTACCTCTGACATAATGTACAAAAAAATATTTATCTAATAAATGAGTGAAAAAATATATTTGAACAATCTGCTCTGCATACTGACTACAAGCAACGTTTAAACTCTTCCACCACTCTGTTCAAATCGTTGCTGATGCCTCAGCTGAGTCCCCTCATTGGTGTCTACCTCTGCAAATCCTATCTGTCAAGATCCACCTATAATCCTTCCTTTTATGAAAAGCTTGTTCAGCCCATTCCAGCACACAGGTATCTTGTCCTCTTCTGAACTGCTACAGTACTTGCTGTCATCTAACCATTAATCATCATCCTGCCTGTGCTTGCTCTTGCACAGTTATGTAGAACCACTGTTTATCTCTTTTGTGGTTATTTAACTTATCACTTTTAATTTGTCTTCTAAACCAGATTGTAAAATGAGAAGAGCAGGAATATTAATGTTATATTTCTTTATGTCCCTTGTAGAGGCTTCAGCAGATGATTATTGAATAAATGCTTTAAATAATTTTGAATAAGTACAAAATTCAGTTATTTATTCTAGTGGAAAAATTAGGCATTCTCCGTATTGTTAATATTTCTAAAATAATGGAATAATGGATATGGAAGGACTTTGAAATATGTATCAAAAATTGGAAGCAGAAGAAGAATCACATCGGATAAAAGAGGCATCAAAAATAGACCCGGTGATTTCAGAGGATCCTAACCATCCTCCAAAGAAACCTTGGGTGTCTACTTCTTTCTGTGTATACTCATACTTCTCAAGGAAGATTGCAAAAATCTAGAGTCTGAATGTTCTAAGTTAAATAAAATTGGTATCATTGATGCAAGTCTGGGCTCTTGATGCAATTCCAAGCAATGAAAAATGAAGCAAAGTTTCTTGAGTGGTGGGTCTTCTAAAGAAAAAATTCCTTGAACTTCAAAAAAGGCATGAGGAAGTGACAGGCTCATCTTCTATATCTGACCCTGTTACATAAGAGCATAATAATGCTTGACGATGCTGCAGCTGCCTCATGGCTAAGAGTGAAGCCAGTCTGAGAACAAAACAGCACACAGGAGAATGGAAGCCTTGGGAAAAAACCTAAATCTTTATGTGGATGTTCAGCTGGATTAATCACTGTAAGAACCCTTTTTGTTTTGAATTAATGAAATAATACATTTCTTTAGTTTAAGTCATTAGATGTGGCTTTTTTGTTACACGTCTCACAAGTATTCTATGTGCCAAAATGAATTAAATATTTGCCCCAAATGAACCCAGAATGGAGACCTGTAAGAGAATGTTTATCAAAGAGTCAATAATAGTAGTCAAAAACTAGAATTTTTTTAAGTGCCCACCAACTAGTGTAAGGATAAGTAAATTATGGAATATCCATACAATGGAATACTTCTTAGTAATAAAAGGGAATGAACTACTGATTTAGTAAACAGCATGGATGAATCTCAAAAGCCTCGTACTAGGTTAAAGAAGCCATCCATAAAAACGACATACTGTATGATTCCATTCATCTGATAGTTCAGGAAAAGGAAATCCATAGAAATAGGAGACAGGGTGGCATTTACCAAAGTTCAGATTGGGAGAAACTTGACAGAGGAGTTTGTGTGATGGGAATGTACTGTATTTTTACTGCCCAATATGGTAGCCACTAGCCACATGTAGCGACTGAGGACCTGAAATGTGGCTAACATGATGTGAACTGTTGTTAGGCTGAGCTGACTAGAGAAACAAATCCAGAGATGTTCATATATGTGTAAAAAAGTTATTTCTATCAAGAATCATTTATTGAGAAAACATCCCAGTCAAGTGCATCTCAAATCCCTCCGTCTGACACTAGTCCATAAGTCCCTATTCAGACTCACGAAGACATGCAATGATGCAGAATGCAGGAAGATCACGGGCCAGTGGGTGAAAGTCACATAGACCGAAGGGCAGAGGAAGCCTCACATGGCTCTAGCAGCAACCAGGGTCAGCTAGCAGGTCAGTGAAGTCAGAGAGAGAAGGGGAGTTTCGGGGTTCTCCTTATGAGAAGCCCAGGCCCACAAGGAGGCACTATCAGCCTGTGACCTGAGTGACAGGTTGAATACCACCCCAACACTTTTATATATCTTCAAGTTGACATGAAATGATGTAGCTACCACAGACGCGTTGTAAGTAACAGACATATATATGAGAGTCCAAAGGTTTAAGATGAAAAGAAAAATATAAAAGCTGTCAATAACTTTTATAACTTTTACTATTGATTGCATATTGAAATTAATTTTATGTACTTGGTTAATTAAAATAAATTCTGTTCTTTAATTTTTGCTTCTTTAAGCAAAACTAGAAATTCAAAATTACCAATATGGTTCACATTCTATTTCTATCAGAAAATGTTATTCTCTAGCTTGATTGTGATGTTGGTTTGAAAACCAAATACATGGAGAAAATCCTTGAAAGTGTACACTAAATGAGTGAATTGGATTGCATGTACACTGTAACTCAATAAACTTGACAAATATAAGCTAGGGAAAATAGAAATTATTTTATCATGTAAAAAGAATCACATCGTAATATTCATATTACGCTCATCTCTACTTCGTATTGTTCCGATGTCTGTAAATTAAACTATGTTTATGTTTTATTAAACTGGTGCATCAATCTCATGCATCATCCCTATTCCAGCTCTTCCTTACACGCTCGTCTATTTTCTCTGAATCTGTTGCTCTAAGAATCCTACTTGGAATCCTCGTTTATTACATGGAATTTGAGCTTGCAGGTTCAAATACCAACCAAAAGAGCTGGAAAAATTCAGAAGCAAGGATTGCATTCAAAGGAGAAAGAGATCAAAAGATTCAACTTGGCTTGTTTCTAAGTTCACAGATGACAACCAACTGCCACAGCTCAGCATCAGTTCTCATATATTTTCCAGGAGCTTTTTAAATTTTTTATTTTAATAAAATCATTCTGTTGGGGGCTCGGACAATCCATCCATCCATCCATTATGTCAAGCACATTTGTACATTTGTTGCCATCATTATTTTCAAAACATTTTCTTTCTACTTGAGTCCTTGGTAGCAGCTCCTCATTTTTCCCTTCCCTCCTTCATCCTCCCTCCC
>NW_022107431.1:50951345-50966706 GCF_000313985.2 Echinops telfairi | reverse complement strand
TTGGTGGGCCAGGTTGTGCTCCACTCTCTCTCCCTTCCCCTTCGCTTGCTCCTGTGTGCTCTGATCAGTCATATCCCTCACCCTGAGCTGTAGTTTCAGTGCTGTCCTCTGAAGTGAATTTTTCTAGGGGGAGGAGGAGCTGTCCATGTAGTTGGGATTGGGGCCAGCCCTGCAGACCTCTCTATTGATTCCCTGCTTCATGCCAGTATGTTGTATTCACACCTTGGTGCACTGGGTTGAAGTCTGTTCCCTCCCTCCCTCTTCTGTGGAGATATAAACAACACCCTCCCTTTGGGTGGGTTAATGCCCTTTTATCTGGCTGCCCATGTATTTTTTTCCCCTCCTTTTTAGTTGGCTACCATATGTATCCCTGGATTTAGTCTGGCCCCTGCCATACTACCTGGACCTCACCCCAGGAATATATGTATACAGTATCTTTTTCCATATGCCCCTTTTGCAATTTTAAGCTTACCTCAGTGGACTGATGTTGTACTTTTCATTTTCTGTTTGGCTTACTTCGGTAAGCATAATTTCCTCCAGTTCCTCCCACGTGGTGGTTTGCTTCATGCGTTCATCACTGCTTTTTAGGGATGCATAGTACTCCATAGTATATATGTACCACAGTTTTTTTATCCATTCATCTGTTGATGGAAATTTGGGTTGTTTCCAACTCCTTGCAATTGCGAATTGTGCCGTGATGAACACTGAAGGACAGATGTCTGGCCGTGGTTTGTTTCTTGTCTCTTCTGGGTATATGCCCAGTAGGGGGATTGCTGGGTTGTATGGTAGCTCGATTTCCGTCTGTTTTAGATATCTCCAAATTGACTTCCATAGTGGTTAAACATACCTACATGTCTACCAGCAGTGGACAAGAGGTCCTATCTCTCCAAGCACCTCCAACACTTGTTACTTTCTGATTTTTTTTTAATTGAGCTATCTTTGAGTGTTAGGTGGTATCTAGTTGTTTTAATTTGCATTTCTCTTGTAGCTAGGGATCTGGAACATTTTCTCACATGTTTATTGGACATTCTGATTTCTGCTCTTGTGAAACTTATGTTCAAGTTCTTTGCCCATCTCCTCAATGGACAAATGTTTTTTTTCTTGTAAGTTAGCAGAGTGTTGTAGATTTTAGTAATAAGGCTTTTGTCTGATGTGTCATTGTTAAAGATGTTTTCCCAGTCCGTGGTCTCTCTTATTACTCCCTTGGCAAATTATTCTGATGTACACAATTGTTTTATCTTTAGTATATCCCTCTTGTCAATTTCTGCCTTCTCTGTTTGTGTCCTTCCCTATTTCTGATAGTCTATGTATTTCCTGAGTCAAAGTTCTCAGATTTATCCCAATTCCCTCATTGATGGTCCTAATAGTTTGGGGTTTTACCTCGAGGTCAGTGATCCACCTTGAGTTTACTCTTGTGTATGGAGTGAGAAAAGGGTCCTGCTTCATTTTTCTGCAGGTAGATAGCCATTATTTCCAGCAACACTTATTGAACAGAGCATCTGCTTTCCATTTGATATTTTTTGGGCCCTTATCGAAGATCAGTTGTCTGTATGCTGATGATTTTATTTCTGGGTTTTCATTCCTTTTCCTTTGATCTGAGTATCTATCGGTATACCAATACCATACTGTTTTGACCACTGTGGCTGTATAACAGGTGCTGAAGTCGAGTAAAGTGAGCCCTCCAACTTTGTCCTTCTTCTTGACGAGTTCTCTGCTAATTCTGTTTCTTCCTTCTCCATATGAAGTTGTTAATCAGTTTTTCCAATTATTTGAAGAAAGATGATGGTATGTGGACCAGGATAGCATTGAACTTATATAGTGCCTTAGGCAGAACTGACATCTTTACTATATTGAGTCTTCCGATCCACAAACATGAGATATCCTTCCATTTGTTGAGGTCACTCTTGGTTTCTTTTAAGAGTGTTCTGTAGTTTTCCTTGCACAAATCTTTTGTTTTTTAAGTCAGGTATTGAGTTAGTTAATTGTGGCAGCCTGGCCGATAATCACATGTGGTGCTGGTTGAAAGGCGGAGGGATAAATGGGTGGTGAAGCCTTGCCTTTCGAGTTCTCGGGTCTCTTGTTTTGTGATGGTTGCATCGGGTGCAGCTGCCTTAGCAGTTCCCTGCTTCAGCTTGCAAGATTGACTTCCTACAAGACATCCCCAAGGAGAAGCCGCATGGATCTATCCCGATGCAGCCGTGTGTGCTGGAGCAGCCATGTGGAGACCCCTGCCAGTGCTGAGATGCTTACATGTTCACTGACTCAGCTTTCCTCCTGCAGTCGGCATTATTGCCTCTGTTTTGTGAGGTGAAGGACTTTGTGGACTGGTGTTGGGTATGGGTTAATGTTGGACTTGTGGGCTTGGGCAGCATTGGGTTGGGATGTTTTCATGATGCACCTTTTCTTTACATAAAACTCTCTCTTATACATGAGTTGCTGTGGATTTGTTTCTCCAAAGTACCTAGACTAATACAGGTATATCCCTAGATATTTCTATTTGTGCTTGGCTATTGTGAAGGGTACCGTCTTTTTTATACCTTCTTCCATGGCCTTGCCCGATGTATAATGAAGTCCAATAGATTTCTGTCTGTTGATCTTGTATCCTACCACTCTGCCATATTCATCTATCCCTTCTAGCACTCCCCTGTGGAGCTTTTGGGATTTTGCTTATATAAAATTTTATCATCTGTGGATAATGAGAGTTTCACCTCTTCCTTCCCCAAAGGAATAACTTTGATGTCTTTTCTTTGCCTTATAACTGTTAGTTAGGACCGACAGTACGATGTTAAATAGGAGTGGGGACAAGGGCATCCTTGTCTGGTCCCCTTTTTCAGAGAGATTGTTTTCATCCTTTCTCCATTGACTACCACATTGGCTGTTGGTTTTTCATATATAGCTTGTATTATATTGAGGAATTTTCCTTCCATTCCTATCATCTTGAATGTCTTAAACAGGAATTGGTGGTGGATGTTGTCAAATGCTTTTTCTGCATCTATCGATATTATCATGTGGTTCTTATAAGTTTTCATTTCAATGTGGTGAATAATACTAATTGTCTTTCACATGTTGAACCATCCCTGCATCTCTTTTCCAGAACTTTTAAGTATGTTAGATATTTTGTTAGTCCAGGTTGACTAGAGAAACAAATCCAGAAACACTCATATGTATATAAGGGAGAGCTTTATATCAAAGAGTAATTGTATATTAAGAAAACAACCCAGCCCAGTCCAGATCAAGTCTGTAAGTCTGATATTAGCCCATATGTCTGATACAAGTCTACACATTCTTCTTCAGACTCATGCAACACATGCAAAGATGCCAAATGCAGGAAGATCACAGGCCTGTGGGTGGAAAGTCTTGTGGATCCAGTGGTGGTGGAAGTACCTCCAGGGCTCTGGCTGGCATCAGTGTAGCTCTTTGTGGCTTATTAACAGGAAGGTGAAGCAGAGAGAGAATGTGTCCTGCCTCCAGAGAGGAAAAAGAAGTTACCAGAATCCTCATAAGAAGGCCATACTCACACAGAGGCATCATTGGCTATGACTTGATTTACAGACTAGACTCCACCCCTTCACTCATAATACCCCCAATTTGATATGAGATTATATAACTACCACAGATATGACTTCCTTGCTGTAATAAAAGTTACCGAAAGTCAAGAGTCAAGGCTTATCCATCTTCAAAATTCTTCCGTAGAGATAACTAACCCTCTAAACTGCTCATGAAAAGTCTTCAACCCTCGAAATAGTTGCTGCCTTGGTCTCAATGAACAAAACTGCTAGATGTGGCACCAAAAATTTGGTCCCTGAAAATTCATTCTATCCCTACCTTAATTGAAACTATACTATGCAGAAACATACTATGCCACATGAAAGAACATGAATTTCTGCTGTTCTTCCACCTACCTCTCTTACTCACTTGTCAAACTTAATTGGCACCAGAAGAGGAAGAATGTGAAAGGCAACAGAAAAAAATAATGTATGTGAGATAATTTTATATGACTAGTCCTCAGTCACCTGCAGTGAAGTGAAATTCTTCTATCCTTAGTCTTTGTAACTCCCATCAAATGACTGAGTGAGGACATGCAAATAAATTGTAGACAACTCTAACTTAGGGAATGCTCCATTCTACTGGGTATAAGAGTGAGCCTTAACAGAACCAGGCGAAGAAGATCATTTGACTATCTTGGCTTGCAGAGTGGGTTGGCCTTTGAGCATTTGGCAGCACTAAAGCAGCTTAGTAGCACGTGTCAGAGCAGGGCAGAGGCCAAGGGACCATGTAGCTGAGAGGGCAGGAATTGTGTTTCCAGCATGGCTGAGAAGAGGCAATGAGGAAAAAGAACTGTGTTCTTAATGCTTTCTGATCCTGATCTGTAGTACCCCGTTAACTTCTCTAATAAACCACCATAATCAGAAGTATTATCTGTGATATGTGTTGTCATTGCACAAAGTGGTGTGAGAAGGACGGTTGATGTCAGAAAAAGGTAAAGAAAGATGGAGGTTAGAGGGGTACCTGGCTTCTGCCTTGAGGCTGTCCTCCATGGGCAGAAGTGGAGTTGGAATCTCATCCCCCTTGTGTAGCCAGAGCTAACATGGTCTACCCATCCCCGCACCCACCCCACCTCATGCCATTTCCTCAGCTGAACCTTGCCTGAAATCATAGAAACACTACAACTACTTGCTGCTAATGATGAAACCCTATGTGGAGACTCTATTAAAAGGTTTCTAACATCATTAATTAATTATTGTTTATTTTCCATTACCCTTCTGAAGTACTGTTAGTTCTGCATAAACTTATTTCATTCGATTTTGTTGTTTGTGCCGGGAAATTGAAGCTGGAAGTCAGTCCCCACTGTCTCTATTTATGTTTTAGATGGTTTAGACAAACTCTATAGAATCGCACAAAGGCCTGAGGTCCATACCCTACAATCCCCAGATAACGCTTTCCAATCCCTGTAGACATCCTATTTTAACAATCCTGGAGCTTTTATTCAGATGTTAAATTCTTGCACAGTAAGGGAGGAAAAATTTCTCTGTCGGTTCTGCATTTAAATTACACAAAGAATCCATACTAGGTTTTTTCAACTAAACACTGTTAAAAATGCATTATTATACGAAAGAACACAGTTTCTTGTGCTCAAACTAGTTTGAAAAGCAAAAATTTCCCACATATGCAGCTTTTTTGAAAAGGACATTAAGATCTATCCTCGAGTGTGATTTGGTCTGTGGCAGCGTATGGCCCACACCCCTACAAAAAAGACTAGTTCATAGAGTTAATCTTCAAATTTTCACACCAACCACCAAGGCCAAGCATGAAGACACTGCAGTTTCACCAACTGCTGCGCTCTGAAATTCATGAAACATACAATGAAATGCATTGGTAATTACTAGTGATTGGAATGCAAATGTTGGAAACAAAGAAGAAGGGTCACTAGTTGGAAAATACTACCTTGGTGACAGAAAAATCCCCAGCGATTACATCATAGAATTTTGTAAGACTACCAAAACCAAAATTGAGACTCACTGCCATCAAGTTGATGCTGACCCATAGCAACCCTCCAAAACAGGGTCCTATACCATCCCCATAGGTCCTAAAACTACCCTCATAGGTTTCTACTCACCTTCACAAATGTAGACAGCCTTGTATGTCTCCTGAGGAGCAGTTGATGGTTTTGAACTGCTGACCTTATGGTGAGCAGCCCAACACGTAATGATTATGACTTCAGGGCTCCTTTATAAGATTAAGAATCTATTTTGGGGGAATATCTTTATTAATAACATCAACATTGATTAGATATTGTGTTGGGCCATGTTGTCTAGAGAAACAAATCCCGACACTCTTCAATGTATAAGAAAGAGCTTTATATCAAGAAGTAATTATATATCAAGAAGCTATCCCACCCCAGTTCAGCTCAAGTCCTTAAGTTTCTCTTCAGACTTTCGTAGCCACATGCAATGATGCAGAACACAAGATGACAGGCCATTGGGTGCAGTCATGTGGATCCAAGGTCAGTGGATACGTGGCAGGGAACCAGCAGCTCTCAGGGTCAGTGGCAGTATCCCATCAAGCAGGAAAGAGATGGAATAAAGAGGGAGGTTCCCATTTTTGCCCAGTTATGAGAAGGCCATAGCCCAAGAGGCATCATAAGACTATGGGTAGAGGGAGGGTGGGGTGGAAATGGGAAACCAATTACAGGGATCTACATATAACCTCCTCCCTGGGGGATGGACAGCAGAAAAGTGGGTGAAGGGAGATGTTGGACAGTGTAAGATATGACAAAATAATAATTTATAAGTTATCAAGGGTTCATGAGGGAGGAGGTAGTGGGGAGGGGGGTGGCAAAATGAGGAGCTGATACCAAGGGCTTAAGTGGAGAGCAAATGTTTGGAGAATGATGAGGGCAATGAATGTACAGATGTGCTTTACACAGCTGATGTATGTCTGGATTGTGATAAGAGTTGTACGAGCCCCCAATAAAATGATTTTTTTTAAAAGACTGACCTGATTGATAGATGGGATTCCACCCCCAACACTTTCAGGCATATTCAAGTTGACATAAAATTACCTAACGTACATACATGTACTCCTCTTTACAGGCAATGAACAGAAATCAAATCAACTCTGTCCATAGAACTAGACAACATCATCTGTCAGAACAAGGCTAGGCATCTGCTATGGATGCAACAAACAGCCAGTCACATAAAAGTTCAACTGGAAGCTGAAGAAAATTAAAATAAGTCAATGAGAGCCAAAGTATAGCCATGAGTATATCTCACCTGAAATTAGAGACCTTTCAAGAACAAATCTGGATAGTAAACACTAATGACTGACGGCCAGACTGTTTTTGGATGATAACAAGTACATTATACATAGAGAAAGTAAAAGGATTAAAAAGATAAGAAAAGACCAAAATGGATGTTAGAAAAACCCTGAAGCTTGCTTTTGAATGTAGAGAAGCTAAAGCAAATGAAAGAAATGCTGAAGAAAAGAAGGTTTAAAAAAAAAGATGAGTTGAGAAGACAAAATTAGGTTTTATAATAAAATGTGAAAAGACCTAGAGCTAGAAAACCAGATGGGAAAAATAATGTTTACCACTTTCAATCTGAAAGAGCTGAAAGAAGGAAAACTTCAGGTCTTGAGTTCCAATAGGACAGTGCTATGGGCAGTCTGCTGAAGCCTCAATAAGAGTGGTAAGGAACACATAGGATCGTCCTGGCAAAGCCTGGTCAATATTCCACCCTTCCAGGAGGCAGCATATAATCAAGGACTAATGACATTGAAATCGACGCTGCACTGAAGGCACTGGCCAAAAGCAAAGCACCAGAACTGATAGAATTTGCCTATAGCAAGACATTTATAAAACAGCTACCAGCCAAACAACTGTAAGAGATTCATATTTGTGCCTATCTGAAAGAAGGAATTCAATGGAATTCAAAATTCTCAAATACTATCATTCATATAACACAAAGTTTTGCTGAACATATTTTTTTTAAACTTGATGCAGCTGAACATTGACCAAGAGTTTTAGAAATTCAAGGTGGATTTAGAAAAGGAAATGGAATTAGGATTGTAATTGCTGATGCTTTCAGATCTTGACTGAAAGATGAGAACACAAGTAAGATGTTTACCTGTGTCTCAAAGGCATTCAGTTGTGTGGATCATGAGAAATTAAGGATATCATCGTGGAAAACGGGAATGCCAGACCACTTAGTTGTTCTCATGTGGATCATGTAGATAGATCCAAAGGCAGTCATTCAAATAACACAAGAGGATAAAAAGATACTGCATGGATTGTAAACCTGTGATATACAGATGATAAAACTTTGCTTACTGAAAACAAATAGGACTTGAAGCATCACTGATGAAGATCAAAGAATACATCCCTCTTTATGGATGATACCTCAACATAAAGAAAATAAAAAACTTCACTCGATAATGTGAGACATGATAAATGGAAAAAGAGTGAAGCTGTCAAGGATTTCATTTTACTTATATCCACAATCAACACTCATGGAAGCAGCTGTCATGAAATGAAATGATGTAGCAGTTAGATTTTATATCAACCTGAACCTGTATGAAAACATAAAGGTGGACTACACCTTGTCAATTAGGTCTGGTGACGCCTTTTTGGGGTGTGGCCTTTTTATAGGAGAGAGAGTGATAATTCCTCTCTCTCTGACCCTTCACTCTCACTGCTTGATGGGATTCCGTGTCTGCCTCCAGGGGTGACCTGGTGTAGGGCACTGACCCTGGCTACCAACGTAAGAGCTGTCAGCACCCTGCCATGTTCCCACCAACTGTGGATCCTCAAGACTCTGCACCCACCGGCCTGTCATCTCCCTGCTTCCTGCTTCATCTTTCCGTGTCATCAGCCTGCAGTTACAAGAGTCTGTAGAAAGCTCCAGCTACCATCAGACACACAGACTTGAATTGGACTGGGTTGGGATGACTTCTTGATATAAAATTAATTCTTAGTAGAAAGTACTTTCTTATACATAGATGAGTGTCACTGGTTTTGTTTCTCTGGACAACCCATCATAACACATATGATGTGCTTCATTGCATAAATCTTTTTCACAAGACCTGATGATGGCAACATATGTAAAAATGTGCTTGATACAATTGATGTGTGGATTGTTCTAAGAGCTGTAAGAGCCCCCAGTAGAATAATTTAAAAACAAAATCACATAATTCAATGTTGATTTTATATCTCTATCTATCTATCTATATATGCCATTGATTACCAGAATAATAAGCATATGTATCTCCGAGAAGCACAACTCAAAATCCCCTTAGAAGGGTGCTGAGGCTTTATCTCACATACTTTGGACATGTTATTAGAAGACAGCTGGTCTGTGGAGACAGACATCACGATGCTTGATAAAGCAGAGAATCAACACAAAGGGAAAGATGCCCTTGATGAGACAGCCAAATGGCCACAACCAGGGCCTCAAATGCTCGAACGACGTTGAGCAGGACACAGAGCTGGCAGTGTTTCACTCTGCGGCACATGCAGTTCTCAACTAAGGAAGCACCTGCACATAGTGCACATCTGCCTCAAGAAATCTTTGGAAGATCTTGAGGCTAAAAACAGCCTTGGAATATTATTCCTGTTTTTACAGGGAAGAGAATCAAAACTCAATGTAAGTAACTTGCCCAAAGTCGTATGATATTAGAAACAAAGCACACTATTATGGAAAAAGTCAATTAGCCACCTAAACACCGATAAACTCCCAAACCTGGGTGAAGTATTCTCTGGGATCCCATTGCTCCCATGCCTATTCTTATCATAGCACTTCCCTGGTGGCATAACAGTTACATATTATACTGCTAACCACAAGGCCAACAGTTCAAAACCACCCGCCACTCTGGAGGAGAAAGATGAGTCCTTTATTCCTCTGAACAATTACTATCACAGAAACCTACAGGGACAGGTCTGCCCTGCAGGGTCTCCAGGCGTCAGAATCGACTCATTTTCATGTATATACAAATCACCTAAGAATCTTATTAAAATGCATGTAATTATTCAGTTGATTTGGAGTCTGGATCTGAAATTCTGCATTTCTAACAATGTCCTGAGTGATGCTGCTGCTGCTGGCCAAAGGACCACACCGGTCATTAGGGATCACAGTGTATCATAGACTCTCATTGCCTTCCCTTCTCCTCCACTATGCTTTGAGGGTTATAAGTATGTAAACTATGCCCTACTAGCCATAGCATATGCAGCAGTCATCTCAGGATCTGACTGGCTATAAAATTTGAACAAATATGAAATGAGGGAGCAGGCGCATCAATGGGATCCACTTTTTCGAGCTCAGAGTTGTTTCCGCCATATCATGGTGGCTCTCAAAAACATGGGCCCTGTCTACCTTTTCGTTAGTACATTAGTTAAGGTAATCATAAAACATGTAATATTTCTTTCAATTAATGCAAGGAAAATAGTTTTTATCTAAATGCATGTGAGGTCATTGCACAAAGATGGGGAGCATTCTACTCCACTCAGCATTCAGAATTGAGGTGGACAAAGGCTCTGCCAACTTCTAGATGATCACCTTAGGGATCAATATCCCACTGGCAAATGGAAAACCATAGCACATTTAGGCTTGAAAATGACCACTTCTGCCTCCATTCCAAGGGAAACTGGGAAATGTAGTCTTTGGCTGAATAGTCACCTCCAGCAACAAGAACACACTCCAGAAAGGAGCAGGCCCCTTCACTGGACACAGTTCCCTCTACTGTACCTTGTCATTCCTACTCCCTGGGCTCTCATTACACACCAGTTTTTTTCCAGATATTACAGATAAATCCATGGTTTTCCTTTTTCCTGGGTTTTTTCTTTCTTTCTTTTTTACTCCAAACAATCTCTTCATAGTAAAACCCTATCCATTCTTCAGTACATATTTCAAAAAATTTTTTCATGCACTTTTCCAAGTGTCTCAAGTAGGCTTTTATCATTTTTTAGTTTTAAACATTATAACAATTTTACTTTTCTAATCATCTCTAACACTTTAGTTATGGATGTACTTCTAAGTTTCTGAAGAGCAAAGATCATGCTGTAATCAGCTTGATAGCTCTCGGCATTCAGTAGAAAACCTTTCAAATAGCAGTGACTCAGTAAATAACAGCATGCTTAAGTTGAATTGAAAACATGTACAATAAACATAAAGAGCTCATCGATAACAACCTTGCTCTATGTTTTTCAAGACAGCTGACAGCTAGAACTCCAAAAGTGAAAGAAAGTAGGACTACCAATGCTCCAAAGCTACAAATATAACTAGAGCCATGGCATAAAATGAAATACTTCTGGGTCATAGACTTCCACAGAGCTGCACTGCATTTTATACACGTGTTTAATGGTTCAAACATATAGTTCTCAATATCACACGGAGACTCATAACCTTCAGAATACAGCATGAATCAGCTGGCTGCACAACAACGAGAATATAAAATGCCATCAAGAATGCCCTAACCGGAACAGTAAACTTTTAAAGTACAAACAAGTCATCTGTTAGCAGCATGGCATTTTGCTGTCTGGAAAGTAAATACATTAGAGAAATAGCTTTAAAGAGATTCTATTACCTGTGCAAGTCAGCAATTTTCCATCATGAGTCTGAAGCGGATCCAGGTAGGAAGTACTATGGCCTGCCTCTTAGCAGTAGATACAGCATAAGAAACCCTTTGGTCCTAATATGAAGTTTCTAATCACTAGTCCTTGAATCGATGTAATAACTGTCCAAAGCAGAGCCAGATTTGTACTCACTTGCTTAACTTATAGGGCATTGATTTTTGATGTGCAGTCTATAGAAGAATATAAGTAGCATTGAAAGTACAAATGTGAAAATAAATCTGTTCCTCTATTAGCTCAGCTTTCTTGGCAAAGATGTAGTAGTTTGGGGTTTTTTTATATACTTGCTCCAGAGAGCTCACCATCCTGGTGCAACTGCCTACTCAGAGAATTCTTTTCTACGTTGACTTGGGAACATCTGCTGCTTTTCATTTGAAAGCTGGATGAAAATAAAGCCTTGGTGCAAGCCGTTTAATCACACAGCAGTTAGCCAAAAGGTTCGGGATTCAAACCCACAACGCAGATCTGTAGACTACTTAACAACAAAAACAATAGTGGGTAAAATGGGACCACTTTTGAAAACTGAAACCAGCAAGTTTGCCTAACTACAACTACTAGAGGGTGCAGGTGGCACCTGCAGAATCAAGCAGTTAAAGCAGATAAGGCTGTAGAGTTCAGAGAAGGTTTCCTATGAGAATAAAAGATAGTCTTCGACTCTTGTTCCTTTCCTATCACCAATCTGCACCAAAAGGAAACAGATGGGTTCAGAAGAGAGGGAAAGTAGGCAATATTTGGCAAACGTATTTGTGAGTGTAGAGGGGGGGGGAATAAAACTAGACAAACAGCTTTTCACTCCTAACCATCGAAAATATTTGGGGGCAACTCCTTCTATGTGCATGAGTAGTATCAAAAAAATGCTGATTCTCTCCTGTCGATTACTTTGATTGGTTCTTTCTTTCGTAGGACTTTAGTTGTGAATTGGGTGACGATTCATTTGCAGAGCAGTTGGTCACCTTTTGCTTCATCCCAGTCATTGGAGTCCCCTCCGTACAACACCTCTCTCCCACCACCGCCTGGTGTTTTCACCGCCGCTCACCATTCCCTCCTCTGCTTCCGAACGTTCTCCTGGCATCTCAAATGGTTCTAAAGCGTGTGTGTTTCCCCAGTGGTATTATTCCCCTGATAGTCCTGTCTATGCATTGGCCGAAATTTGAGCCACGGGAGTGTGTTCCAGACGTGAAGGATGACTAAAGGCCGTAATCATGTTAAAGGCACCAGTATGTATCCAACCAGTAAGCCTGGTATATTTTATGATTTTTTTTCATTTTGTGTCACATTTTCCTCCCACCCTTCCCTGGACCTTCTAAGGTGACCCTTTTCAGAGTAGTTGGTAATAGTAGTCAGGGCCCATCTAGTTTTACTTGTCTTGGTGTTGTGGAGACGGGTGTTCATGTGGTCCATTAGTCTATTTGACTAAGTGTTTTCATATGTCTTCAATACTTAACACCCTTCTCACCTCGGAACAGAGAAAGACCAAGAGTTACACCTGAAGTGGCAGCACCCAAGCTTTTAAGAATCCAGTCACTCCTTACCAAAGCAGGAAGTAGAATATTGTCATTGGAGATTACGTTATGCAGATTAGCCGTGTGTACACAGAGATGATGGTCCTGGACCCTAAAGCCCAGAACTCATGCCCTCAAGGCATTAGGTTGTATCTAAGAATTTTTCATATATGTGTGTTCTACCACATTCATGGATATATTGACAGCAAAGTTAAATGCATATATATACAAATATCCTCTGTCAATCATATGCATGTATGGGTTTACTCCCACTCTCTCCCTCACATTTGTTAAGTCTGTGTATCTATTTACTCATCAACTCATAGATAATTGTTATTGTAGTATTATGTTTATAGCGGTATTTACCTCTGTATTATGTAACTCTTGCATTCCTCTCAGGTCATCCCCAGCCGCCATCATTTTTTGCCAACTTCCCTCTTTTTGATCCTTATTTCTTAAGACTGAAATATCAAGTATGAAACTGGTTTGCACCCTTTCTTTCTTTTGGTGTAATATATTGTTTTTCCTCTTTTCTTTTTCACAAGGCAAGTTAAAATATATTTACACACAGAAAGAGTGCTTCCTCAATGCTCGACAGCCCAGCTTTTGCCATGGTTCTGGCTACAAAGAATTGTTTCATTTTGCTCAATTAGAGCCTCCTCTAATGCATTGGGTTGATAAGTGTCTTTGACTTCCTTGTTTGTCTTTTTCTTGCCACCACAACCCACAAATGAAACTAAACTGCTTGGTGTCCTGATGAGGGACCGAAGAAAAGGGAGGCAACATTAAGAAGAGCAACACGCAAGGAGGAAGTGCCAAGTGAGGAGTCCAGGGAGGGTGGCCTGACATCTGGACATGTGAGTGGAGAAGGAAATGCTAGTTTGGCCAAGCAAGGCAGCAGCTGGCCGGGTCTGGTCTCCTCACCCCAGGAAATGTGAAATGAGCCAATCAAGATTTGGAGGAAAGAAGCCAAACAACATTACACATCATTCTGCTTCCATTCAGCCTTTGTATGGGCCTCCAGGCACACAAACTACGAGTAGCTAAACATCAATATCAACTAATGCTTTAAGGTTTTTTATCTCCCAGTCTACTATGATTCATATAGTTTAATATCTTAAAAAGTTCACAGAATGATACATTAATTCTAAGTATTACTGCTTAAGTTTAATTTGTTAATATTTATTAAGGCTTATATGAAAAGAAACTATCTCCTTACTGACAACAACACCAATATCAGAACTCAGAATTCAATGAATATTTTAAATCGATCAAATAAGTAGCCAATACTCAAATTTCTCACATTGTTCCAAAATGTGTGATCAAGATCTAACTCCAACTTTACATTTAGCTATTATATAACTTTATTGCTTTTGACAGTTTCATTTTTTCTTTTTATTGATAAATAATATGTATCAAAACAATACAAGTCTTAAATGTCCATGTGAATGAATTTCCACAGTAAATTCAAACTAATCAGCTAATCAAACTAATAAACTAATCCAAAATAAAATAAACCAGCACCTCAAAATCTCATGTTATCAATTTGAATGAGTGGGAGTACAGAGTGGAGACCGAAAGTCCATCTGTAGATAATTGGACATCCCCTTACAGAAGGGTCACAAGGAAGAGATGAGCCAGTCAGGTTGCAGTATAGCACCGATGAAACATACAACTTTCCTCTACTTCTTTAATGCTTTTTACCCTCCACACACACACTATCATGTGTGTGTTCCCTAATCTACTTTACAAATCCAGCTAGACCAGAGCATGTACACGGGTATAGGTGAGAGTTGGAAACACAGGGAATCCAGGACAGATAAACCCCTCAGGACCAATAATGAGAGTAGTCATACCAGGAGGGGAAAGGGAAAGGTAGGGGCAGAAAGGGGGAACCAATCACAATGATCTACATATAACCCCCTCCCTAGGGGACAGATAATAGAAAAGTAGATGAAGAGAGACATCGGTCAGTGTAAGACATGAAAAATAATGATTTATAAATTATCAGGGGTTCATGAGGGAGGGAGGGTGGAAAAGAGAGGGGGGAAATGAGCTGATACCAAGGGCTCAAGTAGAAAGAAAATGTTTTGAAATGATAATGGCTGGGGATTTAAGTGGAGAGAAAATGTTTTGAGAATGATGTACAAATGCGCTTTACACAAGTGATGTGTGTATGGATTGCGATAACAGTTGTATGAACCCCTAATAAAATGTTTAAAAAAAATAATAATAATTTAAATACAAAAAAAAAGAAATGATAATGGCAACAAATACACAAATGTGCTTGACACAGGGACACATGTATGCATTGTGATAAGAGCTTTATGAACCCCCAATGAAATGTTTGTTTGTTTTTAATTAAGATTACAGCCAGGAAACCCTATGGAGCAATTCTACTCACAGAGTAGCTGTGGGTTGGAATCGATTCAACCAAAAAGAACGTGTTTTATGTAATGTAAAGGTGGAAGAGATTTCAATTGGTGGTGATGGAATCGGATGATTTCCAGGCAAGGAAATAGATGAAGCAAAGGTAGAAAAGCTGAAGAAGTGTAAATGAAATAATGAACCCCATAGTTTGGGCGTGAGCTTGCAGTTCAGGTCAGAGAGAGAAGGTTGGGGGTGTGAGCTAAGCCCGCATGGAAAGAGCCTGCCTTCGCAGGGACCTGACCACAGATGCGCAAATTGACTCAGACCTGCCTTTCCAGGAGATTCAGCCATGAGGTTTGTAAGGAGC
>NW_022107431.1:50949476-50951067 GCF_000313985.2 Echinops telfairi | reverse complement strand
GGAGACCGGGGAGGGGGGGTGGGGGGCGGGGAATCCCATCTTATCCCTTCTTCTCATCAGTATGCTTCCTCAAAGATAACCTGTTTTTTACCAGTTTTATAACTTTATACATATAAAATCATAAAGCAGACTCTTACTGGTTTATATTGTGAAACTCGTTAATATTAGTGCATGGGTCAGTAACCCTTTTATTCTTGCTGCTACAAACTACTACATTTTATAAATATTGTACAGTATATTTGTCCACCGTGGATTGGCCATTTGTATATCCTTTTTTTTTAAGTTAATAAGGATTTTTAATTTCAAGTAAAACTACTCTGGGAAACATCAATACTAATTGGAAATTCAGACATGCATATCTTCTTTTTTCAAATATTCATTAAATTGTATGAACATTTCTAATTGGGTGAAAAATTCCATTTTCATCATGTTCTTAATTATTTAGAAAAGTTCTTGATATTGAGAATTTGAGCTCTTGATTAAATATATGTATTCTAAATATACTTTTCCACCGTTCTCATGACTGACCGTTTTTCTGAGGAACTGTTCATTTTGATGAAGTCCAATATATCACTCTCCCTTAACGCTTTCTGTGTCTCTTTAGTCCAAAATGTGTTCCTTTCTGATGTTCTTTGAGTTTGGGAACTAAAAGGAGTGAAGGGAAAATCTTCTCTAAGGTCATGCATATATTCTGCTACATTTTCTTCCTGGACCTTTATTGAGTAACCGTTTACATTTAGATGGAAGCCCATCTGGATTGTAAACTGTTGCGTGTAAAGTGCAGTAAAAGTCAGATTCACCTTTTTCCCATATGGCTCTCTTTTCCACGCTTCAATTCAGTGCAATATCAACTGTCATGAATGGGCTGACCGTGTACTGGTAGGTCCGTTTCTGGATATTTTATTGTGTTTCACGATGTATTGCATAACCTTGAGCCAATACAACTCTGTCTTCATTACTGGACCATCTCCATGAATGCGAAGATGTGCTACTGCACATTCCCCAGCTTTGCCCTTCTTCGTGAGTACTTTGACTCTTCTGAGTCTTTTGCCCTGCAAAATATAATTAGGATTGAACTGGTCAATTTGCCGGGTTGAGAAGTCTTGCCAGGATTTTTATTAGGTTTCATTGAATCTTTAGATCAATTGGGGAGAATTGACATTTTACAGTATTGATTCTTGTAGACATGGAACAGCACGCCATTTACTTGACGTTTTTTTACTTCTCTCAGCAATGCTTTGCTTTGTAGACCTCTGTATAAAGTCTTTGTACATCTTTTGATATGCATTCAATGTTTACAGATGCTGGAGTAAATAAATAGTTCTTTATTGTTTTATTTCATTGTTTATTGCTATTGTACAGATAAATACAGTAAAATATATATATTCAATTTTCATCTGGAGACTTAGCTACTAAAATCATTTGATAATAGATTCTATTTTCTATATTTTTTAAATTTCTATGTCATCTGAGAATAAAGTTCTGTTTTATTTTTCCAATCTTCATACCTTTTCCTTACTTAATACTGTATCAAAAATCCCTAATGCACTGATGAATATAAAAGATGATAGGACCAACTTTTTGTGTTATT
>NW_022107431.1:50947310-50948436 GCF_000313985.2 Echinops telfairi | reverse complement strand
ACTGGATCTGGAATGAACTAGGATGTTTCCTTAATATACAATTACTCGTTGATATAAAGCTCTTTCTTGTATATATATGAGTGTCCCTGGATTTGTTTCTCTAACCAACCCAGTATGACACATTGGATCAAAGCAAAGAATACCGGAAAGATGTTTACTTGTGTTTTATTGACTATGCCAAGACATTGGACTATGTGGATTTTAACATATGGATAGCCTTGAGAAGAATGGGAATTCCAGATCACTTTACTATGCTCGTGTGGATCAAGAGATAGTTAGTTGTGGAACAGAACACGGGAATGCTGCATGGTTGTAAAGCAGGAAAGATGTGTCACGGGGTTGTATCCTCTCACCATACTTATTAAATCTGTATGCTGAGCAAATAACCAGAGAAGTTGACATATAGGTAGAAAAATGTGGCATCAGGGTTGGAGGAAGGTTCATTAACAACCTGTGATAGACTGATGACACAATCTTATTTTCTGAAAGTGAGGAGGACTTGAAGCACTTACTGATGAAGATCGAGGATTTCAGGCGTAATGTAAATAAGATCAAAATCTTCACAAATGGACGGATAGGTAGCATTCTGATTATGGGGAAAGGTTGAAACTGTTCAGGATTTCATCTGCTGGGAACAAGGTGCATTGTTGTGATGGAAGAAAATACTCCTTGGAACAGCTTCTATGGACCTTTGGCTCCAATGCAGTGTTAAATTTTTCCTAACATTCCCTTTTATTAAGCTCCAGTGATCATTAGGTGTCCTTTAAGAAAATCTATCAAGATTATCCCTTGGTATGATAAGCCTCCGGTGATCTCCCTCTATCCATAATAGAGGGATGGAAGGAAAGTGGTTATATTCAGAGTGCACTGGAGAGATGACTATATGAGACCAGAGGCATAAACCTGATCTGAATGGTTAAAACCTTGTCAGTTGATCCCCCCTCTGACGCATGCTGGATCTGACCTGGTTTTCAACATTTTCTGTATTTTTTTTGCTTTTTTGTTGTTGTTGTTCATATTGGGGTTTATCTCAGATGTGTTATGTTATTGGGGGTCAACCTTTTGAATTTCTGTTATATGTTTTTCTGCTTTTCGTGACATGAAATCAAGGATTGATGAACCCATA
>NW_022107431.1:50945606-50946761 GCF_000313985.2 Echinops telfairi | reverse complement strand
TGCTTTGTTCAGAATCAACCTGTGTGTGTATGACCTGGAGTCAGGGAAATCTTAGTCCTTAAATTAAAACCCTTGCTTTCCAACACTTGAAAGAGGGCTTGTGCAGCAGATTTACCCAGTGCAATGCATTGTTTGAGCTCTTGGCTGCACCTTTCATGAAAATTGATTATGGATCTAAGCAGGATGAAATGAATAATTTTATTTGAGAACTAAATTGTGCCTGACCCAAGCCATGGTATTTTCAATCACCTCATATGCATGTGAAAATTTGATATTGAATACAGAATACTAAAGAAAAAAATCTATGATCTGAAGAACTATGCTGTTACCAAAGAATATTGAAAGTACCATGGACTGACAAGAAGTACAAAGCATCGTAATTGGAGGATGGCTTATTAACAACGTATAATAAGCAGATAACACAATCTTACTTGCTGAAAGTGAGGAGGACTGGAAGCACCTCTTGATGAAGATCAAGGACTGCAGCCTTCAGTGTGGATTACAGCACAATGTACAGAAAATAAAATCTTCCATTGGGCCTCTGCTCAAGCACTCCCTCAATGCAAGAGCACTTTGTTCTAATAACCCAGAATTCTGTGGTGCTCGCCTTTCCAACACAACCACTGAAGACAAAGCAGGTGCATAAGCCAATGTGGTGAAGAAAGCTGATGGTGCCCGGCAATCAAAAGAAATAGCATCTGGTGTCTCAAAGGCTTGAAGGTAAACAAGCAGCCCTCTATCTAAGAACCAACAAAGCCCACATGGAAGAAGCACATCAGCCTGTGTGATCATGAGATGTTGATGGGATCGGGTATCAGGCATTAAAGACCCAGAGCAAAAAAATCATATCATGAGGGGGAAAGCAGATTGGGGACCCAAGCCTATCTGTAGACAATTGGATATCTCCTTATAGAAGGGTCACAAAGCAGAGATGAGCCAGTCAGGGTGCAGTATAGCACCAATAAAACAAACAATTTTCCTCTAGTTCTTTAAGCTTCCTCCTGCGTGCGCCCCCGCCCCACCTCTATCATGACCCCAATTCTACCTTACATATCCAGCTAGACCAGAGCATGTACACTGGTACTGATAAGTGCTCAAAACACAGGGAATCCAGGCCAGGTAAACCCCTCAGGAGCAATAATGAGGGTAGCGATA
>NW_022107431.1:50905923-50945164 GCF_000313985.2 Echinops telfairi | reverse complement strand
ACCGTGAATGGACAAAAGATTAAACAAAGCTGTCTTCAAAGAGGTACAGCCATAATGTACCGGTACCTCTTAAAAACAAGGATGACCAGACTTGGTTTCTGTGATCAGGTGAGACCAATTCCTGGAAAAGAACATCATGTTGGTAAAGTAGAAGGACAGTGTGTGTGTGTGTGTGTGTGTGTGTGTGTGTGTGTGTGTTGGGGGAGGGGAGAGGAAGAGGGAGGGAACCACTATGTTAAACTGAGTTGTCTAGGAAAACAAGACTTTTGGCCCTCATAGATGTAGAAGAAAGCGTTTTATATCAAGACCACTCTTATATCAACAAGGAATCCAGTCCAGACCAACAGAAGTCCCTGGTCTGTTGCTTGCCAGAGTCTTCTTCAGACTCCCATAATGCAGGTCAATGGCACAGAAAGGTGACGTGGGATGCAGGAGGATCACAGGCCAGTGGGAGCAGAGTCACATGGATCCAAGACGGGTGGGAACATGGCAGGGTGCCCAACGCTCTCAGTTTGAGGCAGAGCACAAAGCACCAACCGCTGGAGGCAGACACAGAGTTCTAGCAAGCAGGAAAGAGAAGGGGCAGAAAGAGAGAAAAGAGGGACCCCAGTATCTCTCTTATAAAAAGGCCACACCTCTCCAGAAGCATCATCAGGCTGTGGCCATATTGACAGTTTGGACTCCACCCCGACACAAGTACAAGTTGACATAAAACCATCAAGGAGAGAGATTGACACAGTAGCTGCAAAACTATGAGCTGTACAATCACGATGACCGCGAGGATGGGCCAGGACTGTTTTACATAGGTTTGCTATGAATTGGAGTGGATTCAATACCACCTAACAAAAATAATATATAGCCAGAGCCCCAGCAGTGTAGTAGACTATGTGTTAGGCAGCTAATCACAAGGTCAGCAGTTCAACCCCACCAGCATCTCTACCAGAGAAAGATGGGGCTTTCCGGTCATCCCGTAAAGATTTAGTCTTGGAAAGCCACAAGGTACAGTTCTACTCTGTTCTATAGGGGACTATGAGTCAAAATTTACTTGAAAGCAGTTAGTTTTGTTTTGATCTTGGTTATATAGTACTCTAATGCCTTAAATGGAACGTTTTTGTACTGTCCACTATTGTACCCTTTATTGGAAGATTTTTATGATACAAACCGCTTTCATAACTAGTCTTAACATTGGTTTGTCCACAACTTTTCCCCAAATTATTTCAGTTACAGGTCCTGCTTCAACACAGTGCATGAAGCCCACCTGGTTCCTGACTGTCAGTTGTCTCTCAATGACAAAGACAGAAAGACAGTCATAACGCTGCACTAAGGGAGATATAAGTCTACATTTCCCGTTCCACATACTAGCTTCGTCATGTTTTTCTGAACTCCAATTCCATCTTCTTAACTGCAAAGGGTACACTTTAATCACACAAAAAATGTCAGGTAATTGAAACCAATAATCTCCAGGGGACTTATCCATCTCATTTCTCTCTCAAGAGCAAAAGCATTTAGCCAAACGGAATGAAGTGGAATAGAGATCATAAGCATAATCACTGCCACCTTCCAATCTCTGGGACCATTCCTCCAAGTCCTGGCCCTTTAAATCATGGGAGAAAAGTTGAGGAATCCGATCTTGCGTGGGCATAAGATCATACATTGGCTTTCCCATGTGGGATATCTGATAAGATTATGGATTGCTGTGGTCCAGATCTAGGGTCATGACCATGCTTTCCAATTTTATGGCCTTGTGCAAGTCAGGCTGACTCTCTAAGCTTCATTTTTTTCTATAAAGTGGGCAAAGTAATAGTACTTGCCTCTTTTGTTTGTGAAAATTGAACAAGATGAGGCAAAAAGATCGTGTAGAATGGAGCATTAATACACACTCAGTAAAGGCTTTGTTTTGTCCTCTTATTCACAGGTCACTAACACCTTAGTAGTGACTATTTTCAGGGACATTGAAAGACCCAGGACCTCTACCTCCCTGACATATTTGCTGGGAGAGTGGTCAAGAGACGGCATTAATTTGTAAGGTTCTTCAGATTCTGTGCTCCACCCACCGAAGCTCTAAAGTTCAGAAAGTGCTAAAGGAAAAACATATCTGCTGAATCAGGATAAAGAAGTACTGTATGTGTAAATGTGGATAAACATCTTTGGTGGGGGGAGGGGCTCTGTAGGTATCTTTATAACTGTCAGAAATGCTTATTAAGGATTCCTACATTTCAATCACAGAGCAAGGCAGCAGGCATACCAATAAAGAGACTATATCAAGTGCCAATGTTCTATTTCCTCTGTATATTCATGTCATTTAGTCCCCAGCATATGCCTCTATGGAACATACTAATTTTATGGCTAAAAAACAGTAACTGGTTCAATGTCAAACAGAAAAAACTTTAAATGTATTAGTCTACTTTCTTATGATGCTCACGGTCTTCAAAGTAGAAAGATTTTCAGTAGAAGATTTAAAAATACATCAAATTTAATTTTGCTCAAAAGCTAGCAAGCTTCTAGGTAATTAGAAATTAATTTGATTTTAAATTTAATTTAATCATGTTTCAGTCATGTATTTACAGCCCGTTTCTGTGTCTGTGTTCCTACCATTCTTGATGTCTCATTGTTAGTCTGCGTATCAAATATATAATCACAAACAACAGGGAATGGAAATTCCATAGGAACCAGGAATCTCTCTGCTGGGTATATACCCTAAAGAAATAAGAGACATACCACAAACAAACATATGCACTCCTGTGTTTATGGCAGCACTGCTCACAAAAGCCAGCTGTTGGAAACAGTCTAAAAGCCCAACAGTAAAAAAAAAAATGGATGAAGCAACATTGATATACACACACAATGGAATATTATGCATCACTGAAAAACATCGATGAAACAACAAGCACCTCATAACATGGGTGGACCTGGAGAACAATATGCTGAATGAAATTGACCAGTCTCAAAAGGAAAAGTATAATATGAGACCAGCGTTATAAGAATAAACACCAAGACAAAGTCTGGCATCTGTTCTCAGGTCCTGTAATCAGTTACTCTGTTCTCCCAAGCAACCTTGTAGCATGTCTGTCTAATGCTTATCAATCATTTAACACTCACTTATTTGTGCAACTTAAAAATCGCTTCTTCACAAGTGACTCCACCTCAGCTGGGCTCAGGTTTTCATTTACCGGGGAGTGGAAGAAGACCAAATACCTCTGACAAATATTCCAACAGTCACCCCAATGGAACAGATACTCTTACAATGGTGAGCAATGAACTTCAATGAAAATTTATGACCAGAAGAGGCAGGGGGTGGGCATGTCTTTCTTAGGGAAGGTGATTTCACTTCTGTTGTTGTGTAAACACGGAAGGGGCAATCTGTCCCTGGGGAAAATTATTAACATTACTTGTAGAGACCCCAAAATCACCGTGTATTATGTTTCTAATATACATTCCTGATTAAGTTTCATTTCTGCCCTTGGTGAGCCAGGCTTTGTGACATAGGCTACCTGGACTTTAGATTTTGATTTTGAAGATATCTTGAATATTCTTTCTAGGTCAAATCAGAAGGATTCAATTTGGAAACCCCTATAAATGAAGCAGACTTTCCCTTCAACATTCCTATGGCAGATTTAAGGGACTGCAATACTCCTTTAGATTTAAATCTGGAATATCTTAGGATAAGGAGAACATATAGCCATTCTCCCAATGTCGTGAACTTTGAAATAATTGCACTTTCGTTCAAATCTCTTGCTGTCAAGGTTGCCCAATAGTTGACATTTTAATACCAATATATATTTGTTCTTTTCATATTTTCATTACCTGTTGCCACGTCTTAGTTCTCTAATCAAAGTTTTACCTTAGTGAGTGAACACTACACTCCCTTCCAAAATGAGAAAAACCTCCACTGGGTGCACCTTTCTAGTGTGCATGTTTCCCACTAGGCAAGCTCAACAACTATCTCTGAGTGTGTTAGACAGGGTTCTCTAGAGAGAGCTAGGCTATGTCAGCACAGCAGCCAATCACAAGGCAGGTCACCAATCGCCAGTCCCCAGCTCCAGAGAAGTCTTAAAGGGACCTCAACTTACAGCAACACAGTCCACAGGCTAGGCATTCCACAGGCAGTGTAGCCTTTAAATTGAAGCACAGAACAAGCAAGGCAGCCGCACAGTGGTCCGATGATCACAGAGCGAGAGACAAGAAAGGCAAGGCTCACCAAGCCATCCATCTCTCCGCCCCTCAGTCAATCCCACCTGCGTTTATCAGCCAGGCTGGCACAATAAACTATCTCACTGAGTTAGTGCACCCAGTGGCATCACCTGGGAAGGTTCTCTCCAGTCATAGTTAATGTTTTTTTAAAGTGGCTTTGCTCAAACCTCATTTTTTGAGATGGCCAATTTAAAAGAATGGCGTGTGGCTGTGAAATGTTTTTTCCTAATCGGGAAAAATGCAGTAAAAAAATATTGAACCCAGCTTACAAGGACAGCACTATGGGAAAAACTCAAGTGTATGAGTGGTTTTCTAGTTTCAAAAAAGATGAAAGGTCGATTAGTGACAAAACTCATTCTAAATTTCCAGCAACTTCCCAAACGGATGACAATGTCCACTCCTAGTGCATTTGGAATTCATTCAGCAGGTCAGACTGTTAATCAAGCTTTCTATTTAGAGGTTCTGAAAAGATTGCAGAGTAGTATGGGACAAAAAAAGGTCTGATTTGTGGCAGATGGGGAACTGGTTCTACCACCATGACAATGTACTTTCTCATGCAGTCAACTCACAGCACCAGTTTTTTTTTTGGTGGTGGGGGGGGGAATAGCATGCCTCTCTTGCACCATGTACCTTACTCACCTGACATCGCTCCATGTGACTTCTTTTTTGTTTCTGCAAATGAAGAGGGCCATGATAGGACAGTGATTTAAGGATGCAGAAGAGGTGACGAAGAAAAAAACAAGAACAGTGCTGTCAGTTATCCAAACAGATGAGTTTGAAAAATGTTTCCAAGAATGGAATCGCATATTTGACAAATGTATCAAATGCAATGAAGAGTACTGTGAAGGTGATAAGGTTGTTTTGTAAAAAAAATTAAATACATAGCTTTGAAAAAAAATCCATTGGAGGGTGCTTACCCCTAGTATGAATACCTTGTTAGGTAGGTGCCCAGATGTGAAGCTGTCGAGGATTTCATCTTGTTTGGATCCAGAATCAATGTTCATGGAGGCAGCAGCCAAGAGACTAAAAGAGCAGTCTCATTAGGTCAACCTGCTGCACAAATCTTCCTTAGAGTCTTGAGAAGCAGGATGCTACTTTGAAGACTAAGGTGTGCCTGACCCAAACCATGGTATTTTTCATCACCTCATCTACATGTGAAAGTGGGCATTAAGTAAGGAAGATGGAGGAAGACTCGATGCATTTGCATTATGAATAGACATAGTGATCCAATTCAGAGAATGGAGATCATTGTAAGATCGATGGTATTTTCAGTGGTATCTTGAAAGTACCGTGGAATGCCAGAAGGACAAACTAATCTGTGTTGGAAGAAGTATGGCCGGCATGCTTCTTAAAGACAAGGATGGTGAGGCCTCATCGCACATCCTTTGCACATCCTATCAGGAGAGACCAGTCCTTCGAGAATGACATCATCCTCGGTAAAGCAGAGGGCCCTCAATGAGATGGACTGACACAGTGGCTGCAACAGTGGGCTCAGACATAAGAACATCATGAGGATGGCCCAGAACGGGGCGGTCGGGGCTTCATTCTGTGTGCACAGGGTCGCCGTCGGTCAGAACCAACTGGAGGGCACCTACAACAAGCATCTGCTTTGTGTAGGTAGCAATGTGTGGAATGTAAATGATTCTTTGTCCCACTTTTTAAATTTGTTTTTGTGTTTTTATGTTCCATTCCCACCCCAGTTATCACGTCTCACAAACATACGTGCACACTAAAATGTATAATGTATGAAAGAATTATTTTTATTGTCATGTATTTAGTCACTAAAAGAAGAGGGCCTATGGTCTGTGCTCAATACGTAATTGGTAAATTATACGTGAAACAAAAATACACAATCTCTGCCCTTGCCAGAGGGCAGCTTGGGGTAGAAAAAGAAAATTGTCCTGTAATGACCTGGGCTCCCATCCTCGTATGGCAAGAATTTTAACAGCTTCAAAGGGAGGGTTTCAATTTCCTTATGTGTAAAACAACTGGACTACCCCTAAAACCTTTTCTTTCCAAAGACTACCATTTTATATCTGTCTTCAAATTTGTGAAGACTATGTTACTCCTCGTGAATTAAAAAATAAAGGTACTTGCCAGGAGTTATTCTGGCAGACAGATCTCGAATGAAATGGATTTGATAGCCAGATGGCCAGAAGAGTTCCGGAAAGGGATGAGCAATGCTGGAGGATACAGTCATTTCCTAGAGCTGCTATAAGAAAGCGAAACAACGGGAGTGTAATCCATTACACTTCTAGAGGCTACGAGTCTGAAATCAAGGTCTGTGCAGGGCCATACTTCTTCCAGAAACTAAAGAAGATTTACTGTCTCCTCCAGTTTCTGGTAAAAAACCCTAGTGGTGCGTCAGGTACGCATTATATTGCTAATCACAAATTTGGCAATTAAAACTCACCCACCACACTGCGGGAGAACGCTGAGGCTATCTGCACCTGTCGAGGTTTACAGCCACATCCGCTCTGCAGATGTGCGCTATGCGTGACAATCTTGAGGAGAGCATGTCTGCTGTGGGGTTCAGCTTCTGATGGTTGCAGCAGTCCAATATTTGCCTTCACCTTCATTACCGTCTTCTCTTCTCTCTTCTTCTGTGCATCTGTCCTCTGTGTGTTTATTTAGAAGGATATTGTTGTTCGATTTAGGGCACCAGAGAATGCAAACGGACTTCCCCATCTCGAGTTCTTTGATTACATCTGGGAAGAACCATGTTCTAAATACGATACCACTCACAGGTTTTGGGAATGAGGATAAGGACATAACTTATGGGTTGACTATTCAGCCCACAAGTGGCATAGAATAGGGAAACTATATAACTGCATGTTATATAGTTATACATAACTATATAACTCACTTCTATGAAGTGAGTCCAAATTCTCATGCACAAAAACCTGATGCAAACTCTTAGTTGTTCTATACCTTTGCTTTTTCTTTATTTTGAATTCTGTTTGCAGATAGAATTTATGTATCAGAGCAATAAATTCTGAGTTCCACGATCTCTTCCTGTGAGGTGTTGCCTAACCTGTGACACCCCTGGCCTCCGTTGGTCTCTGATATGCAGTCCAAACAGGCCACTGTCACACAGTTCACAGCCAGGCCCTCATTTCCCTTCTCCTCAGGCCTGTGACGCTCATGCTGCTACAGCACACCGCCAGGCATCTACGAGTTCCTCTTCCTCACTAAGCACACACCTGCCTAGCCTGGCATGGGAGAAATGACCAGGAAAACCTCAGTTCATAAAATGAAATTTCTCTACATGAATATCAGTGGAATATATTGACTTTCACAGTCTCTGAAAATGAGACTCAACAAACATCTTTTTTTAGATAAATCTTTTATTGGGGGTTCTTATAACAATCCATACTTATATCATTTGTGTCGAGCACATTTGTACATATGTTGCCATCATCATTTTCTGAACATTTTCTTTCTACTTGAGCCCTTGGTATCAGTGTCTCTTTTTCCCCTCCCTTACTCACCCTCCCACCCTTGTGAACCCTTGATAAATCATAAATTATTATTTTTATATATTACACCATCTGCTGTCTCCCATCACCAATGTTTCTGTTGTTTGTCCCCCTAGGGGGTGGCGGGTATATGTTGATCATTGCTATCAGTTCTCCCTACCCTCATGGTATCACTACTTCCATTACTGTCCCCTAGAGGGTTATCTGGCCTGGATTCCGTGTGTCAGGACTCTGGTCTAGCCAGATTTATAAGGTATAACTGGGCTAATGCTAGTGGTGCATGTGGTGGTGGGGGGGAGGGGGGGTGTTGTTAAGCATTAAAGAACTAGAGGAATGTTGTATGTTTCATCTATACCATACCCTGACTTACTCGTGAGGGGATGTCCAATTGCTTACAGATGGGCTTTGCATCTCCTCTCTGATCCATCTCATTGGCATCAATATAATCGTTTGTTTGGGGTCTTCTGATGCCTGGTACCTGATCCTATTGACACCTCTTGATCACACAGGCTAGGTCAACAAACCTCATGTTGAATATTGCTGAAGAGATTTCTATGAGAAAGACCAAATTTACCAAATGCTTAGACAAAGACAGTAGAACAGGATTTTAGAAAGACAAGTCCTCTGATCCTATAGATTAAAAGACTAAGGCCATAAAAGTTGTTGAACTATTTTTTCCAAGCCATGTAGCAAAATGGAAAATCAAGACCCAGTACTCAATCTCCTCCCGCACCATCTCTCACAGCTGTGCCCCAGAAACATGGCCGTGTGGTTGGTAAGAACCCCGGGGGCAGAGTGGGATACGGTTGGGCTGCTAACCACGAGGTCAGGCATTTGAAATCACCAGTTACTCCGCAAGAGACGGCTGAGGATCCCTTCTCCCACAAAGTGTTACAGTCTCAGACATCCACACAGTGTCGCGATGAACCAGCGTCGACTTGATGGCAGTCGTTTTGTGAGGTTAATGCTGCTTGGGAGGGGCTGACTCACAGTAATTTGAGGACAACCTAAGGCCATTGACTCAATAGGAAATTTCCTGAGAAATTAGACGTCTGTTAAGCAACTCCATGTAGCCCAACAGAAAGCTCATCAAATCTTGGAGTTTGGATGGTCAGTCTTGACACCACCTGGAGTCTTCCGCTTCTAGCTGATTTGCCTCCTGGTGGAGTGAGAGTGCGCTCAGTGGGACACCAGGCCAGGTGGGGTGGTACACTGGTTAATGGCTGGACATTACACACTAATAAATAATAGTAATAATAATAGGTTTGGAGGTTCAAACCAGTGTTGGATTACCCAATAAGGACAATTTACTTGTGTTTACTTACTGGTGTGCAGTAAACTATTGCACTTTCCTCCCTCCACATCAAAGATTCTGGTATAGCTGGCCTCCATCTCTTTCCCAATCCCACAGCACCTCCCCATAGAATCAAAGACCCCTTTCAAAATTATTATCTCTAACAGAGATAGAAGTGAGAGAAGGATTGGGCGTTCTACTCTTGTCAGCAGTTAGTGTCAGAAACCCACAGGGGGTTGCCATCAGTCAGCAGGAACTCGGCGACAATGAGTTTGTTTTATTGGTAACAGAAATAGAATACCCAGTTAGCAAGATAAACTCAAACTCCCTTATGCTTGCCTACTATCCTGTAAGGAGCCCTTGTTGTGTACTGGTTACCCATTGGGCTACCAGCTGCAAGGTTACCAGTTCAAAAGCACCAGGAGAAAAATGTAAAGAGTTACATCTTACAAAAGGGCCATTCAATCCTACCCGGTAGGGTCACTATGAGTCAGCATCAACTATATGGCAGTGAGTGACTCTTCCGCAGTGAAGAGTATAATATGCGAAACTCCTCCCTACAGATTTGTCAGTAAACAAACCTAGGCCCAAGGAGACCTTGCTTATTGGGTAGTACATCCCTCACAGTGGCTCCATGGCAGGACTTAGAGATCTGCTGCCTCTTAAGAATTGCAGCTTAAGGAACCCTGCTTTCTCTCCTGATGCCTCCATCAATCAGAATTGACTGGAAGGCACTTATCAGTAGCAATCACAGGCCAGATGCCAGGGCGACTGCCTTGGACGGGAGGCCAGACAGCCAGGAAGGAAGGACCAGGAAGAATTGACAGCATCCTCAGAGGAAGTCTGCCGGAGGCCAGAAAAGTGAAGGGCTGAAAGGGTTTCCAGACATTTCTAATAGTGTATTTTGCACAACAACCTAATTGCAGAGGAAATAACACTTTGAAGCTAGACCGTAGCCTGCAGTAAAACATAATAGTAAAATAAAATAGTCTCTTTCTCTCCCTTTTCCCTTCCCATGGCCCAACACCTCTTCATTTCCCAATCTTCCCCCCTTTTCCACACACACACATCTGGTATTGCTCCTTCCTCCTCACCGCCGGTCTCATGACCCCAGGCACCCTCTCCCCACCGCCTCCTCTCCCTTTGTCAGTTTCTCTCTTCCTTCCCCTCTTTTTCCTCCCACATTATAAAACAGACTTTTTAAAATCAAGCTTTATTACTTACACTAAGTACTATATCTCTTTTCTTTTAAAATGAGGGACTAAGCAAGTCTCTGTTTTTTCCTCTCTTATGATCTCTCTGTGTATCTATATCCATGGCCCCAAATTATTCATTTTGCCCTCTGATTAATGACCCCCAAAATATAAACACGATTCTGCCCTCTCTGACGCATCTCTAACGCTACCGTCTCTGAGACATCTGTGTTCTTTCTCTTTCACCTCCGGAGGGAACCTTCCATTCTGGTCGGTGGAAGAAAGCGATTACCAGGGTGATCTTGGGACACCAGCATCCCTCGGGAGCCATGAGAAAAGGACACACAGGGTAAGAGCCCGTCAAAGGAGAAGCTCACGACTGTCCTTTTAGCCACTTCAATCACCCCAAGAAGGGACATACTAGACGTGACGCGGAACTCTCTTTAGGAAGTGAAGACATGGCTGATAATGAGGCAAGCCCTTCCTCTTTAGTCCCTTCCTAAGGGCCTAAGAAGGACTTAGGGCTTTCTAAGGAAGGCCTAACCAATAAGTATGAGGGCAAAAGCTTTATACCTGCACTTACTGAATTCATTTGATCCAGGTATTTCCTTAAAAAAAAATAGAGGATTGGAATGTTCAGGCACCATAACATTATTCACTCAAGTATGTGAGTCTAACAAAATGTGTCACCTGTGCTTTGTAACAAAAATATGTAAAGAAGCGGATTAGGGTTGAGTGGCTTAGGAAGCAGGTTGAGTGACCAGCAGGAAATAAAAAGAGGGAAGAGGCTTCTCTGTGCTGAAGAGGACGCTTTTCGAAAAAGGATATGATCAAATTGTGCAGGGCACTGAAAGCTAGCTGAGTGGTTTTGACTTGATGTTTTAGGCGAGAGGAAACCAGTCAAACTCTTTGATCCAAGGAGCAGCAAGTGTAAACCAATGTTTAGGAAAGATTCTCCTGGCAGTGCAGGCAGGCTGAAGGGGAAGGGAATGGAACATGTCCTGGTTCAAAGACTGGTACAGAAATGCAGGCATGAACTGACGAGGGCTCAGACTGCACAGGTAGAAACAGGAAGAATATGCCAACACGGAATGAAACTGCATTCCTCATGTTCCCTCAAAACAATTGCATGGTTAGTAGCTTAGTTTAAATAGTAATGTACTTGATATGTTTAAGAACAAGAAACTCCGATATAGCCATATTTTATTTAATATTTCTTTTTCTGAGTTTTGCAGTACTTGCTCTTAAATGCACAAAAACCATTATATATCTTCTTGGCCCTCTCATGCTGTGTGTGTGTGTGTGTGTGTGTGTGTGTGTGTTCATGGCCCAAAATTATATATCCATATATATGTATATGTGTGTGTTTATATATATGAATCCCGGGCAGTGTAGCTGTTATTAACTGGGCTGTTAACTCCCATAAGGATTTGTAGCCTAATTTCTCAGAGTTGATCAGTTTGGTATTAAGAGAGTGATAGAGAAGAGATAGAAATCATGGATTTTGTTCCATGAATTTTTGGGACGTACACTTGTATGTGCAGCACATACACACACACACCTGGAACTTCACAAAGTTAGTGAAACAATTCCATTATCTTTTGATTCCATTTTCCGCCCACTTTTGAATCCCCTTCTATGTATTCCAAAGCACCCTAACATGGAGTCAGTTACAACTCACGGGGACCCTGTAGGGCAGGGCAGGATTGCCCTGTGGGTCGTGGAGACTGTCATTCTGTATGGGAACAGTAGGCCCTGTCTTTCTCCGGTGGAATGGCTGGTGTTGTTCGACTGCTGCCCTTGTACTTGGCAGCCCAAGGCATAACCCACTTGGGCTACCTATATGTGTATGTATGTGTGGATAGACATTTGAATGTAGTCTGTTGCCAGGGGTCCATCAAGTTGATTCTAACTCAAAGTGGCTGCGTAGGACAGAGTAGAACCATCTCCCAGGATTTTGTAGGATGGCATCCTTCAGGAGTAAATCAGCTCATTTTCTTCTCTTGTTGAGTGCTTTGTCACTGCATATATTAAGACCTAATACCTAAGGGGAAGTTTGAGTTTTCTTTACAATTTGATTAACAGGTGCATCTATGAGAAAGTAGCTGGCATCAGAAGGCCTGGGTTTTTATCCCAGTTCTCCCAATTAGTAACTGTAATTTTAGGCAAGTCATTTTACTATTTGAGATTCAATTTCCTCATCCATAAAATGAAGATTATAATTCCTCTCTATAGGAGTATGGTTATCTTTCAATGGAGGGGTAAAGTGCACAAAAGCAATAATTTTAGACAGCAATCTGAGTGCAACATTTTGTTTCTTGTGTACAGTTATACATATATCAAAATGAACACCCTCACTCATTCAAAATGAAACCTTTGAAATCTCTACAGTTATTTGTTTTCTGCAGGTGCTGGCATGGGCCCAGCAGTAAAAGATGAGAGGAAGTGGTCCCAGGAAAGTAAGGTACACCAAAAGGATTGCCAAGGGATAACAGGATGCCACTGAAGTCTGTCAAATAACAGGTACGGGGCATTGTCACTGAACCCTTAAGGGACAATTCTGTCCTATAGGATGTAAGTCCAAGTCAACTCGATGGCAGTGGGTTTGTTTTGTTTTTTCATGATGCACTGCAGACAGGAAATAAATCAAGATTTGGAGAGATGGAATGGGCGTTGCGAAGGCCAGGTGTCAGGCTCTAGATGTGAGCCTGCAGTGGAAGCCAAGGCTTTGAGCTCATGGAGGTCTTGCCAGAGCAACGCCTCAAGAGAAACGTAGAAAGAGAAAAATATAAGACAGGGGTGTGGACATGGGGAACAAAACAAGACAGAGGCATTTCACTAAAGGTGGCGGCTACAAGGAAACACCCTGGGGATACGGGAGAAGGCAATCATTTCATTCTGAAACCGTGGCCTAAAATGTGAGCAAGGAATCCAAACAGTAACACCACGCTGAGCTGCCTGAGCTACTGGCCTTGACTTTTTGAAATGTCCTCTCTACCGGTAAAGCTGGAGGGGGTGGTGCAGGGAGGTGTTGTGTTTTTAACTTAGGTGTAAAACCAAAAAATATATTTAAAAAACAGCAGCCATCAAGCTGATTCCATCTCCTGGCAGCCAGGAGGTTATATTTATACCTATTAAATTTCATTCTGTTTCTTTTAGCCCTTCAGTCCAGCTTGTCAGTATCTTTTTGAATCTTGACACTGTCATCCAAGTAATTAGCTGTTGCTCCTAGCTTTATGTCATCTTCAGCCTTGATGAGTACGCTTTCGACGCTTCGCCACTGCCTTCTGAGATGCGAATAGAACAGAGCCCAGAAGGAGCAATGTGGCACATCCCTGAAACCTTCCTCTGGGACAGAGCCAACTTCAAAGCTGTTTCATAATGCATTCTCAGTGAACATCCGTTTTCTTCACCGTTCTACAGAGCATCAAAGGAGCCCCTATCAAATGTCCTGCTGAATGAAACCGAGGTACACTGAGAACTTACATTTCCACTCTCCCGCGATTCTCTCGTACATTTAACTAACTTGGCACACATGTTTAGTGTCCCTGGTGGCACAAAAGGAGTCCTGGAGCCACAGTGGTTTACACCTAGGGCTGCTACCCACAAGGCCAGCAGTTCAAAACCACCAGCCACTTGGAAGCAGAAAGATAAGGCTTCCCACTACCTGTGAATCAAGACTGTAACTAAAGATTTACTTTCTCGGAAAACTACAGGGGCAGTTTCACTCTGTCCCATAGGGTAGCTAGAAGTCGAAATCAGCTCAATGGCAGTGTGTTTGGGTTTTAGATTTGGGTGGCACAGATGGTTAAGCGCTGACTACTAGCCAAAAGATTAGTGGTTCAGTGACTCAGAGGCGTGTCAGAGACAGGCGGTCACCTTCTGAAAGGTCTGCATGATGTGGGTCCAGACTCCAATAAAAATTAAAAATGTTAGGTTCACCCCAAAGACCTCACCTTAACTAATTACAATTTAAAATGGCCCACTTTCCAAATAAGCTCACATTCACAGACACCAGGGTCTAGGATTTGAACTATCTTTTGGAGAGAAAAAATTCAACCCATCATCGTCTGCGTCTTATAACTTCTGACCTCCCCACACTAAATAAGCACCCAATAAATACTTATTTACTGAAAGGACGAATCAATGAAATAAATAATATTGTAGTAGCCACTTTCAAAAAAATGACATTAGATACTTCACATACGAAAAAGAAAATAAACATTATCTGAATCCATGTCGATGCCCAGGAGGCGTCCCCATCCTATAGTGTCTAAAATCGACTTCCGCCTTCATTCGTAGTTAGGGTTCTTCCCATCAAGGTTTGTATCCCCTCTTCCGAAATGCTGTACAATCCCCAAGAATAGCGGTATAGCCACGCCAAGAAGTCATTTGATTTTACTAGAAAGCAGTTTACCCAGAAATGTGAACGACTTTAAGGCAGCCACATATTTTCTCACTGTCGCTTGCTTGCTCTGCTGTCTTTAGCTCTGTCTGTTTGCTCTTTCTAAGTTGATGATCATGTACCCAGAGAGAGGAGACACAGATGAAATCAGAGTTGAAGGGTTCGGCTCTCTCAGTCACTTAACTTTACACCAGCCATCTCTATTTTCTCCAGTCTCTACCCTTTCCAGATTCATTTCAGAGTAAAGTTTCAAGCGATACATGAGCACTTCTATTACCTTTAGCATTTTTATTGTGGTGAAATTTTACCATCCTTATTCTTCTACCTATTCTTCCTATTCTTCTACCACTTCAGAAATACACACCCTCTGTCAATTGTTATAGCCTGGCTGATGGAGCAGGGGTAGGTGATGGAATGGAATGGAGAACCAAGCTGAGAATGGAACAGACATTCCTTGCCTGGTATTGCCACAGTAGAACAAGTAGCACACGTCCCAGAAAGACCCAAAGGCTGAACATCAGATCTCAGCTGCCAGCAAGCAGAAACAATGCTTGCCAGGTGCCCCTGTTGAACCAGACAGTCAAGTAGTTTAGCTTCTTATCTGATAACATGAATATTTTAAATATGTTGTTATTTTAATTTCAGATTTATCTTATCTTAATTCCAGATTGCTGTGTAATCAGCAGTGGTTTGGAGCATTTCAGCTTTTAGCTTCTCACTAAGTATTTAATTATCTGTAAACAAACACTTGAGAAAATGTTGCTTAACGGGACTCTCTGATTCCTCTGTTGTTTGTAAGGTGAATGAATTTACTCTCAAATATAACTTACACAATTCTTAAGCAAGAGTTCTGCTCCTAACAGGAAAACCAAAACCTAAGTCTGGGGTGGTGTCGTTGATGGGAAGGAAACTAGAAAGTTTGGGGAAGGCTTAGCCCTGACTCCTATGAGAAGTACAGTCTTTTGGGGGGGACGGGAGGATTCTGGTTGTCATAACTGGAAGGGAAAGGTAGGGCAGAGGGGAGGAAAGCAGGAACATAAAGAAAAAAGAGAAACCATCTGAAAAGTAAGAGTTGAAATCAAACCTGCAGGAAACGAACACAGCCACAAGAGCAAGAAAGCGACCCACAGAGAGAGATGGGCTTTAAACCGATGAGAAGAGATCAAAGGCTGGAGTAAGCATGAAAGAGTAAACAAGATAAACGGAGCGTGGAGGGGCATGAAAGGACAGGGCATGAGCTGTTTGGAGCACATTGTTTGAATGCACATGTAGACTCATCCCTTCTTTCGATGAGGGCCTTTTCTCCCTCCTAAGAGCCAATTCTCACAGGACCTTCAGAATTTCCTTTCTTGTTTCTCAAAATCACTTACGCTTCTTGAGTCCCTTCTAGTATCTCAGCATTGTGCATTTTTTAAGTTGCGCCTCTCCATACGCATGCGGCTTCTTTCCTCCTTTCTTTTGGCTCCAGTGCATGTTGTTCCAGAGTTACTTCCACTGCAGACACGTTCCCCGCTTCTTCATCAGAAATACCTCCAGGGTGGCACTTCTCCTTTTGGTTTGGAAGAAATGAAACTGTCTTGAGGGCAAGTCAAGCCTTTCCCAGATGTTCTGCTTCTAACAAATGGACATCTTTGCAATATTATCTCATCATACTTGAATGTCTGCCAGGATCGGGTTTTAGTTAAAAGCCCCTTAAATGTTTCCATCAGTTCTCCACCCGAATCCACAGAAGTAGAAGCAGCTAGAGCCACAACCTTTCCAAGCAGAATTCACAGTGATAACAAAAACCACCATTGTGCAGATAACACCACTGAAGGTTTCTTGGCGTCTCTAAGACTCTCAGGACGTCAGAGACAGAAATGAGCAGGTTCTTTAAGGTCATGGTCACCAGCACAACATCTCCTCTGAAGCGATGGGGAAGTAGAATTCACAGGAAGAGCAATACTGAAAGTGGTGAGGTGTGCAAGATTCCCAAAGAGCTGAAGTTGAACCTAAGAAAGCATCCAGCATCATATGATTCCCAAATGAAAGGAACTCAGTTTTGGGTGTGGAGTCAGGAATTCACTTAAATTTTATTTTAAAAAGTAAAAATCAGAGGAAGTTGGAAAAAGTAATTGGACCATTCATCTGTTGTATTATTTTATAAGTTCATGAATGTGGAATCCTCCGGGCTGACCCACTGCTCTGTCCCTAGGGCTGTATGCTGACAGAGCATGTAGTATGTGCTCAAGAAAGCAGTATTAATTTTAAATGAGGCAGCTGGGGTGTGGTACACAGTGATTCAAACTATTGCAAGGATCAAAGTCAAAGCAGAGTTTGTGCATCAGCGTCAAGCCAACACATTTGGCTGTATCTTCTGTCAGAGTTATATCAATTCATAATTCTCCTGCAGTTTCAATACCACTGAGTGCTCCATACTGGTGTAGATACGAGAAGGAGCCTATGTGACGTGTGAGTATGCGTCTCACACTAAAAATCTGGCATTATTAAGGCTGCACGGGAATGCTAATGCCTCCTGTGCCATGCATAACACTAAGAAATAAATAAAAAGAAGGCTTTTGAAAATATAATCAGTTTTTAATCAACTAGAAGCTTCAAATGAACAATTACTCTTTAGAAAAGTTTTTCCTAAGCACAATTAAATCTTACTTGACATAATTAAATATTTTTTCACCTTAGTGAAAATTGTTACTAGTGGATGTTTTAAGAGGGCATCAATGGATTTTCTTTTGCTCTTGAGTTGCAAAACAGAATTGATTCAATATCTAGCTGGTCTTTATAATAACTTAACAAGATTCTAAACTAAAACTTGTAGCAGGGCAAAGACCTTCACGACCATCATTTCTCTTAAAGTCTGTCTAATGTGTTCAAAGCATTTCTGATTATAACATTGCAGAGAGAGATTTTTTCGGTGGTCATCTTTGAGGCAATAAATTATTGATAACATTACATTATTATGGGCTTTTGAAGCCCATTTTTGCAATACTGCTTAGTGCTTTCGGTGCTGTGTGTCCTGGCTCTCATTCTCCACATACTCCTGCCCTGAGCAGAGCATGATGGGTCACTGTGTAAAGAGTGCTATTAGTTGCCATTGAGTCCACTCCAACATGATGGCCCAATGTGTGTCACAGTGGAACTCCACTCCTCAGGGTTTTCTTTTCTTCTTTTTATCCACCCCCTACCTTTCTCCCCCTCCCCACTCCCTGATCAATCCCCCTACCCTCCTATTTCTGCTCCCACTGCTGTTCCTGCGGGGTTTATCTGTCTTGAATTCCATGCATGGAGAGGTCTTATTTGTACCAATGTGTGTTCTCTGGACTAGCCAGATTTGTAAGGTAGAACTGGGGTAGGAAGCATTCAGGAACTAGAGGAAGGATGTGTGTTTTGTCGGTCCTATAGTGCATCTTGGTTGACTCATCCCTTCCTTGTAATGCTTCTGGAGGGGGATGTCCAATTGTCTCCAGATGGGCCTTGGGTGTCCTACTCCAAGCCCCCTCGTTCTCATCATTATAGTTGTTTGTTTGGGGATCTTTTGATGCCTGATACCTGATCCCATCGACACCTCATGATCACACAGGCTGGTGGGCTTTGTATTTGCTTCTCTGCTAGATGGTTGCTTGTTTAACTTCAAGCCTTTAAGATCCCAGGTGCTCTATCTTTTGATAGCCAGGCACCATCTGCTGTCTTCCCCACACGTGCTTTTTCACCCATATTAATGTCCATAAAACACCGTTAAAGATTTGGCTCCATGCTGGCTTCCCATGGCTGGATTCCAAATAAAAGTGCCCTCCCACTAGGCCTACATTTTCAGATTTGTTTTACTAAACAATATACTTTCTTTTTTAACGGTGTTGTTGGCACATAATCCATAGTTGATCCAATTCAATAGTTCAATCATATCAAGAAGAATCAAACAGTCACTACTCCAATCAATTTTAGGACATCTTTTCACGGAAAAATTGCTCTTAAAATGAGTTGTGTAATCACCATCAGTTTTCGTGCTTCCTTCCCCCTCCCACATACTTTGCTTCCCCAACCCCTCTCTCAGGTTCCAACGGCTGATAGTTTCAGACCTAGTGCTCCACGCTTTTCTTATCATGCAACTTTTGATGGAGTCCAGCATCCAACTTTTCAGTTAGCAGCCAAGTGCATAAACCCCGTGCACTACCCAAGGGCTCGGGGTCAAGGTGGTAGCACTAGAGGCAGACGCCAGTAGATAGAGCGATTGATAAGTTGTAGCACTGTCGAATGCATGGTACAGCTATTTCTAGACATTGTCTCGGTAGGTCTGGTCAGATGGCAGCAGGAAGGAGAGCTGGGCAGGTGCACGCTAGTCTCCTGTGGGATCAGTCGCTTTCGCCATGCTGTGGCTATAGCCAGCCCCATCAAGAACGAGGGGCCACAGGTGGTGCACCTCCTTGGGACCCTGCGATGCCTGCACAGAGAAGGCAGCGGACTCAGTGGCACTGAGAGCGTGAGAAAGAGCAGTGGGCTTCCTGGTTGAGTAAAGCGGGTTGAGACGAGGCTGCTTTGCAGAATGGAATGCCCTTTGTATGTTTATCAGCGCGGAGGAAGCAGTGTAACGCTTGCCCAAGCAGGATGAAGGTGAGCAGATAAGAGGGTCAGTGGTGGAGAGGCCACAGTCCCGAGATAGGTATGCGCGTGGGCACAGTTGAGAAGAGGCTGTCCTTTCTCCAGAACTGCCACAGCCTGGCCGTTCTGACCCTGACTTGTAACCTGTCAGTGTCCCTTGCAAATGCCATGACTGGGTGCGAGTACTGGGTGGCCACTGCCGCACACGACCGGACGCAGCAGAGAAACCGAGTGCATGAAGGAGGCGCCTGGTGTCAGAATCAGGTCAAGGCGGCTGGAGGTGGAGGCATACCTGGGGCTGGTCGCTCCCTCTTCCTCTTGTGAAGTCAGAGTCGTCAGCTCCTCCCTTCATGCCCCTTGGCACACGTTCTCAGGAGTGCAGTCCCCACAGACAGGTTGACTGAGCTCCCCTCGCGCTTCGCGGGCGGATAATCCGGTGGCTTTTCCTCTGTGTTGGACTGCGTGGCTCAAGGACAGGGTCTGGAAGGCAAACGAGAAGCAGAACTTTTTGTTTTTCCAACTGTCGCTGGAACACGGAAGCCGTGCAGGCACATTTTCGGGGGGGATAGTAACAAACAAGTGAGTCGCTAACCTCACAAACTGTCCTGCTTGATCACGGGAAAGGGAAGAGGCTTAAAATGGACCTGAAGCCCAAGCGTGAGAAGGTTCTTCCCTGTAAATCTCGCTCGCTCCCTCCAAGTACTCGTGTCATGTTAAAATGCTCATGTTCGTGACTGGAAGAGAGGAAAGAAAAAACATTTTTATTTTCTTGGTAGTTTCCCCTTCCCTTGGTTTTGACCTTGACCATGATGCAGTGAGGGTGAGGATGGTGAAGGGACTGGGCGGCTATTTTTCTGTCAAAGCAGAAGCGTGGAGGAGTAAAATCTTAGATCAAAGGTGACGGAGTGAAGATGTCTTTTCTGCTGTAACAGAGTATCACAGTAGATGAATTTGAAAAGGGAGTTTATTTTCCCCCTGTGTAGGAGGCCAGAAGTCTGAATTCTGGGTAGAGGTTGTTCTGGGGTTCTCCATTCAGTCCCCCCCCCTCTCACCCCCCTTCTGTCTCCCGGTGACCCGGCCTCCCTCTCCATCTTCCTTTCAACCTGCCACGCTACCGTGGGCTGTGGAAGCAGAGATGAGGTTCTGGAAGCTCCCCAGAGCCATGAACCAAAAGCCAGCAAGGAGCCACAGTCCAGCCCTTTCTCAAGAAGTCGAGAAGAAGGGTGTGGACATTGTCCTGCGGGGCTCGCCCCAGGATGGAAAGCGGGACAGAGGAGAGTGGGGATGATAATCTGACCAGAGGGACACAGGCTCTCGCAGGGGACCTTCCCCCTCCTGGCAGCCTGACAAGGCGTGGACGGACAGCAGTGTCTGGAGGGGAGCAAGTGGGAGACCGTCACCATCAGCCTCCACAGAGCAGTGAAAGCACTGGTGGGAAGATTCTCTGTCTCCCTCTCTTCTTTCTGCCTCTGTCTCCCCAGCCACCACCACCACCCCCAGCCCCCCCACCCCCCCGCCGTGTGTGTGTGTGTGTGTGTGTGTGTGTGTGTGTGTGTGTGTGTGTGGTGTGGTCTAGGGTACAATTTTTGTCTCCATTTCTATAGCTCAATGTTTCTCAACTCCTGTGTGTGTGTGGGGGGGGGGGTTCTTAGGGTACGATTTTAGTCTCAGTTTCAACTCCTGAACAATGTTCATATGGCATCTATCTTTCCCATTGGTGTTGGCTTCTGTGTCTAATCTGCGCTTTCTATGACTCAAAGTGATTAGGTGTAGGGCACGTTCTATGATGATAAGGTTTAACAAAGGAAATTCTAATCCCAAATGGGATAACGTTCTCACATATAGGGGCTACAGTGCGTGGCGGGGAGGAGGGTACGATTCCATCCATAGCAGAAGGCTACCCATGAAGTTAGCCATGAGCACAAAGGGAAATAACCATCTGAGACATGAACGTGTTAGGAAATAAGGAAGGGTCTAAAGCTTCCAAGGCCAGATATAAAAATAGGATCTGTACCTAGAGATATTGTGTTAGTCCAGGTAGACTAGTAAAACAAACCCAAGGACACTCGTGTGTATAAAAGAGAGTTTTATATAAAGGGTAATTGTACATTAAGAAAGCATCTCAACCCAGTCTAGTCCAAGCCCATAAGTCCGATATTATCCCATATGTCTGATACCAATCAATAAAGTCTTCCTCAGACTCACGAAACACATGCAATGACACCGAATGCAGAATGTTCACAGGCCAGTGGGTAGAAAGAATTTGGATCCAGTGGTGTTGTAAGCTTCTCAGCACTGGAGGGGTCTCCACTTGGCTTCTCCAGTTCTCAGGGCACAGGGTCTATCAGCATAGTGCCGTATATCTTGTCCTCAGAGATGCCTCACAGTAAGTGAACAGAGAGAGAGAATCTCTTCTGCCTCCAAGGAGGAAAATACAGGAATTCCCAGAATCGTCAGGAGAAGGCCATGCCCACATAGAGGCCTCACTGGCTATGACCTGATTGATAAACTTGACTCCACCCCTTCACTCTTAAGCCTCTCAAGTCCCAAATTGACACCAGATTATGTAACCACCACAGATGTTTACAACAAACAAACAAAACAAAACAAAACAAATGGAGACTAAGCAAGCCCAAAAGAATGCATTCAGGAGATTGAGGCCAAAAATGCCTCCTTGAGACAATGTTTCAAGAAAAGGGTTTATGAATTAGCTTGTATGATTTCACAGGAACAGGATTACATTTTCACAAGGACAGAATAACTAAGGGCATCCTGCTTGCCAAGACATTCTCCCAATTGAAATGTTTTCCTTGTTTTGCTCATATACAGGACCATCATTAAGCTGTGTGTGTGTGTGTGTGTGTGTGTGTGTGTGTGTGTGTGTGTGTTTTGAGAAGGTGGTTTCTACCAAATCTCTTGAGGATCTAGAATGGCAAGTTACAGTCTCCGTAAGTAGGTGAGTCACTCGTTCTATCCTTTTTTAAGCACAAGATAAGGCCTGGAATTTAGACCAGAATAAAAGCTGTTCTTTATATGTGCATATAAAATCCATGCTCAAAGACTATGTTTTGCACAGCAAGAGGAGGAAACAGAACTGAATGAAGATGTTTTTCTTTCCTATAGAAACTCATGACATTAGAAGAATTATGGTGGTTTTTGCTGATGTCACATAAGCACACTCTAAAATAACTAAGAAAAAATGCTCTGCAGAGACCTGAACTACACGTGTGCAGAATGCCTGCATATTCTGTTTAACAGAACTGAGTTCCAGGGAAAGGATCATTGTGGAAATAAAACAGCAACCATGAAACAAAAAAAGCCATTTATAACACATGAAAATGAGCAGGTGAGAAGGCTGGCATGCATGATGTAGAAAAAGAGTACATTTGTAGCTAATGCCTCAGATGAATTTTTAAGAACACTTCATCCTTGGAGGAGGATTTTCTCTAATTCTGTCAAGGTTGGTGTCTGCATGGGTTATGTGCCAAGTACTTGTCTGGTTGCAAGTTAACAGTGTTGAGAGGCCATTTTAAAGATGAATGGGAACATAAAACATATTTTGTCCTATTCTCCACTTTAAATATATCTCTGGAGCAAAGCTTGTACTTTACAAGAAATAGAGAAGATTCAGGATTCGGTGTCCCAGTGCTCTACAGCACCCAGACCAGGTACCCAGGATGCACCCAAAAGCTGGGGTCAAGGTGGCTCATTTAGTGCATGCCACCAAAAACACTCCCCCCTAGGGTCCCCAAAGCATTTTTAGTCATTCTCCGCCCCCAATTGGAGGTCGATCCTCTCTTTTTTCCCTCCAATAGACATACATTTGTGCTTCCTCAGACATGTTCGCTCCCTCTCCCCTCTCCTGACTTGTTTCTCCCATCAATACCCCTCACCGCTCTGATAGGGCATTCTACCTCTCATCATAGATTTACATCACAGCCACTCAGTGGACAACATCCCCTTCCCCTCCCTTGACCATTTTAACCCAGCTGACGAGGTGCCCCACTACCAAGTGACCTTCAAAATACTTACCTAGAGCAGATGGTGTATGGTTCATTGGCACCCGTCAGGCTCTACACCAGGCTGTCTGGCCCCCAGCCAGCAGACTGGATGCCCGACAAGCCTGAGCTAATGCTGATTCTGTTGTTTGTTCCTACAGCAGTGGACTCATACAGTAGTGTGAGTAATTGACTAACTTTACTCAGCATAATCTCTTCCAGATCCCCTCACATCTTGAGGGGTTTCATGGTTTCATTGTGGTTTTTTCAGGGATGCGTAGTATTCCATTGTGTGTATAGACCAGCATTTTAAAAACCAATCTTCTACTGACAGGAATTTAGGCTGTTTCCAACTTCTTGCTCTTGGGAACTGTGCTGCAATGAACTTGGGGAGCACACATCTGTTCGTGATATGTTTCTTATTTCTAAAAAAGAAAATAAAAACTATTAGATATAAGAATGAATTTCAGGACAGATAAGCAAATTGAATTTATTCTTTTTCTTTCCAGAAAAGAGCCCACAAAAAAATCAAAATTAGTCAGCTCTATAGTCCCTGACAATGCAAAAACATTTTAAGAAATTACTTAATGGGATTGTTTTGAGACTGGTCTTCAGAGGATCTTTGCTTACCTAAAATATCTAATTTCTGCATTAAATATGTATATATGGGTCCATTTTAATATTTTAAATGTTTATTTGAGTATAGATAATTTAAGAAAATGATGAAATATATTTTAAGATCCTGGTAACTGAATCTCTGGTTACTGATATCCGACATGTTCTTCTGCAATTTAATCTCATGGTAACATACAATTTACTGATGTTACTGTGCTTTTTTCCACAACATATGTAACTAGTGTTTCCCATTTTGATCTCAATCAAAATTTTAAATGAATATCTATAATATCATAAAATATTGTTTGCATAATCATACATGGTGAATTATAAGTGAAGAAATACCTCTACCACAATGAGCTTTTAGTTTCTGATTTGTACAGCAATTAAAATGTTTCTCGTGAAAAAAATAAATAAAAGAAATAGAGGAATGTGATTTTTTATATGAGTTGCAGATTCCCCCCCGCCCCACTCACACCAATCACCTTTGAACAAAAACATTTGGAGAGAGACAGCCCAACATCATAGAAATATTTGTATAGTTGTCTTACATGAGGGACATATTGAACAGGGCCCTCCCTGCCTGCGAACAGGACATTATTTAAGTTCGGCCATCACACTCCAGTACTTTTCAAGAGTGAGAAAAAGTATGCATTCCTTTCCACAGATACTGTGACCTCAAAAAGAAAGATTCTCAGTAGCAGTGTCCACTGTGCTTTCTCCAAGAGTTGCCTTTTAAAACTATGTGCTAAGAAAAGTGAAAGGGGAACGGAAGGGCCTTCCGGGTGTGGACTCTGCTCTTTCCTATTCAAACTGTTTCCACGACCAGGCGAATCGTCGTAAGCTTCCTCCCAGAGATGCTCAGGTCAACCTGAGAATTAGCTAAGTTTACCTGAACGTATGAAAAGCAGTTTCTATTAGATGCTGCGGTAAATCAGTTGTATGTGCTCCCATGTGGGCTCGCTGGCACTGCCTTTTGAATTTTGAGGCTATACACAATTCCCAAACTCAAGTTCATGCATGTCTTAGGATATGGATTATTTGTACTCCTCTGTTGGTGTCATTTCATTTGATTTAATCATTACCCCTTATAGGCTGGCACTCGTCCCTTCAGCACAATGACGGGACTGAGCCGTCATCCCACCTAGGAATATCAATCTGATTCATGCAGAAACCACTGTGTGGGATCGGGCTGTTTTCATAAAGACTCCATTATTTACTCTCCAGTGTCACCCCTTCCACAGAATGGTCATGCAGTAGCTGTTAACCTTTTAAAGTCCTTTCACGGAATCTTTAAAAGCCCAAAGGAAGGCTTGGCCTCGAGAAATGTTTTCTGTTCTTATTTTTAAAATGAAAACAACTCTTCTCTGAATTGCTGAAAATGAGGCAAAGCTTCAAAGCTGCAGTTTAAAGTGCCGTAAAGCTGCAGAGACAGCTTTCCACCAAGTCTGCGTCAGCAGAGAATGGAACTTTCCACCAACTTTCCCTCCTCATGCATATCTGAACAGAACACTAGTCTAGAATTCCTAGTAGTTGTCGTCTTCTTCTTCCTCCTCCTCCTCCTCGCCAGTTTAGGGCCTGTTAGAAAGGATTTCCCACAACTCAAAATGGACAACTAAAAGAAGGCCATCATCCGCCACCCGGCAGTAGAATTAGAAAGCATGCTTTTTTTTCTCTCCTGGTTACTGGGGGCGTGGCAGACAATGTCCGCCCCACAAGTCTCAAATCCCTGGATCAAACCACGCATACCTTCTTCATATCCAAGAGTGCTCTATGGGCATCACAGCCACAGCCACGCAATGCACATAGACAGACACTCATGCTCGCCAATATGCCCCCACTCTTCCCCCCAAAGGCCCACCTCTTGGGTAACAGAAACAGCAACAAGGGGAGAGAAACACTACTTCACCACCCCAAACCAATCACAATGGCCTCCCTTCAGGGGAAATGGCCATTTCCGCATTGTGGGCTTATATGTCAGCACCCAAACCTCTACGCGTCTCCAGCCCTGTGCTCTTGTAGCCTTAACGAGCACAACTGTCTGGCGGCGAAGACTGCAAACAAGGGCAGTACAGTGTGAGGGCTGCTCTGTGGGGCCCATTCTCCACTGAGTGCCATGCGCTGCCAGGCATCAGCATGGCCATTCTTCTAGGATCCGCTGTGTCAACTCACACAGAAAAGGCCTCACCCAAAACAGGCGAAAGCAGAAGCGGATATTGCACCTGACAGCAACCGGAAAAAGTGTCCGTTCTTACACCCATACTTGAGGTCAGTGTTACAGACCTCAGCAGAGTCTGCCCCTATCTGCTTCCATAATCTTTTGAATACAGGGCCATTTTCCTCTCATTTGAACTTTTAAACAATAAACAAAATATTTTTGTGAATATTTCTGCAATGTTTTTATGCACACATAAATTTAAATTAAAACAATATGTGCTTTTTGACCTAAATATTTTACCTTCTCATGAAACCTTCTTTGATAAAAATGCCCTTAATTAAATATCTTTAACCATCTTTTTTTAACATTAATTAAACTTTAATTAAACATCTTTTTAGACATTTAGAGGTATAATTGGGGATGCATTCATTATGGACTGACTCTGGTAGAGCATACAGAAGCCTAGATCCATACAAACACCCAGATGAGTTATTTTTCTGCTTTTTAGACCACATTCAAAAACTGGATTTGTTTGTTCGCACTGAGGGCTTCCACTTCTTAAGAACTATCTACTGCTTTTTATCAAGTCTACGTGTGATACTCTCTGGCTGGCTGCAAATAACAATTTACCTCATTTGTAAAAATAAACAGTCCTTTACTACTCCAGGACTACAGCCACACTTGCGGTTACACATTGCATTTATTCCTTATGATTGCTTAATCTGAAAAAAAGATCATAGAGTAGTTGATGTATTTGAAGCATGGTATGGTAGTTACATCATTTCATGTCAGCTTGATCAATAGTTTATAGGAGTGGGGTCTAGTCTGTCAATCAGATCACAGCCTGATTGATGCCTCTTTATGGGTGTGGCCTTCTCATGAGAATTCTCAGAGTTTCCTCTCTTCCTCCCCGAGGCAGGACACACTCTCTCTCTCTGCTACGCATTCCTGTTGACAAGCTACATGGAGCCATGATGATGGAGCCAGAGCCCCGGATCTGGAGGAGCCACATGGAGACCCACACTAGGGCTGAGATGCTTCCACCACCACGGGATCCACCACTGGCCTGTGATCTTCCTACATTTGGCATCATTGCATATGTTGCGTGAGTCTAAAGAGGAATTTATGGACTAGTATCAGACATATGGGCTAATAATGGACTTATAGACTTGCCCTGTACTGGGATGTTTCCTCAATATACAATTGCTCTTTGATATAAAGCTCTCTCTTACACACATGTGTCACTGGATTTGTTTCTCTAGCCAATCCGGTCTAAGACACATGGTATTGGCAAAGGCTATTGAAAGTACCATGGGCTGTCAGAAGAACACACATATCCATCTTGGGCAAGGTCAAACCAGACACTCCTTAGAAGAGAGGCTAGGGAAACATCATCTCACGTACTTTGGACATGTCCTCAGGAAAGATCATTTCCCGGAGAAAGATATCGAGCTTGGAAAAATAGGAGGCAGCGAAAATGAAGAAGACTCTCAAGTGGATGGATTGACACGAGGACTCCAACAATGGGCTCAAGTATTCACAGAAGTTGTGAGGATGGTGCAGTGTCTCATTCTGTTGTGCACAGGGTCACCACGAGTCAGAACCGATTCAATGGTACCTAACATCAATAATACACTTGTAGGACAATAGCATAGAAGTGGAGCTTACCATTTTTAGCATCTTTGATGGCTTGGACCTGCTAGCTGCCACCCACCAGCTGCTCAAAGAAAGAAAGTCTCACTACAAAAACAGCAAAACTACTACCAGCTAGTCCAGACTCATAGCGACCCTATTGCACAGAGCAGAACTGCCCCACAGGGTGTTTAAGGTCGTACAAGCGGCCATATATTTTCTTCCATGGAACAGCTGATGGGTTTAAACCAAAGACCTTTTGTTAGCAGCAGCATGCTTTAACCACGGTGCCACCAGAGTTCCTGTCGCATTATAGACCCTGTTAAATTCTTCAATCAATTCATGAAAACATTTGTCAACACAAAATATAATACTCTACAGTCCCACTACACTCAAATTGGTACAGATCAATGATTGCTGATGCCCTTGGCCTTCAGTGTTGTGAGCCAGAAGCAATGATTGGTTATGCTATCTACGCGTATTTCCAAGTTGGTAAGCGTTATACATCCGTTCTTCTAGAGTGCAAGCATACTTGGAGCCTGTGGAAAAGTCCTAGAAGATCAAGTAATCATTTAAGGTTTTGTTCAAACTTATGTTTTCCTGACATGACCCCTCTGGGATGAATGGAAAGCACATTCCTCTGCTACAGAGGAAAAGACAACTGTCTTCCCATATGCCGATGACATGGTTTAATTGTCATGAACTAACGGCGGCAGCAATGGACAATTAATTGGTTCAGCTGTCTAGTGATTGTTAGAAAGAATAGGTTATGACCAATAATTCTGAAGATAAAAATCATTTGCTTTGTCAGCTATTCCCTGGTTCAATTCGTTTGTATCCAATAATTCCACCTAACAAATCATTTCCTGTGGTTACTCGGGACCTTGGCAGTTGCCCTGGAATGCACTGTTATTCCAAACCAAATATTTCTTGGGCAAACTAGTAAGAATTCTCCATGACTCTGACATGCCATTGGCAACTATTCCCTTGATAATATTCTAGTACGTATTATATCCACGATGTTCTATAGCATAGAGCTGTAGAATATCAATAATTAATTTGCTTTTTTCGGTGATACAGACATAAAAAAACTTGGTATTGCAAATTCTAAACTCACCCACAGATCTGCTTTTGAGGCAGCAGGGTGAAGAACTAAATGGCTATCCATTCAGGCTTGAGTTTTAGTCCGAGTCCAATAGGAGCATCAAAAATCAGACTGGCTGGTAATGGAGCAGAAATGGGATCAGGGGAAACTTCTGAAGTTGTTGTGCTTTATAAAGCCCAGAAGGATGGTAGGCCTTAGAAGGTTGGTGGGGAGGATATTTCAGGCAGAGGGAGCATTGTGTGGGAATGGCACTGGAGCCTGGAGCAACATAATGCACTCCGAACTCGCATATTGCTGAGGACAGTTGGCATGAGAAAGCTAGCAATAAGGAAGGTGGCAGGAAATGAGGTCAAAGCACAGGCAGGAAACAATCCATGAAGGGCATTCTGTGTTAAATCAAAATGACTGATCTTTATGCTGAAGAATATGGATATCACTCAAGGATTTTAAAATGGAAAGCTGTGATAAGATCCCATTTGCCTTATAGAAATATTTCTCCGGCAATGGTGTGGAACATGGGAGGATGGGGGTAGGACTGAAGTCAAGGATAAGAGATCAGAAGCTTTTGAAACAACAAGAAGGAGGAAGGCTTCAGTAAGGTGGTGAATACGAAAATAAAGAGGACGAGAGGAACATTAAAAACATTTTAGATAGGTGAATTAACAGGAAATGGTGCAGTTAGAGAAAGGGAAGAAGAGCCATATTCAGATAGTACTCAGAGGTCTGGCTTGGGAACCTGCCACCAATAGTGCCGGTCTCTCCCCTGGGGATTGTTGCTGTTCACTGCTGCCCAGTCTGCTCACATTCATGGCAAGCCCGTGTGGGCCGAGTAGGTCTGCGGCGTTGGATTTTCAAGTCCATGATCATTAGGTATTAGATCACTAGGCCTTCTAAGATGCCTCCCTAAGGATCCCAATCACCAACTTTTTGGCTAGCAGCCGAAACTTAACAATTCCAGGGACCCTTGAAATAGGATATACTAGAATAAAAAGATCATCATATACTATTGTAATTACTTTTATTTGGGAAATGTTGAAATTGGTACAGGTAGGAGATCCAGGTAGAGATGTCTGTTGTGGAATTGTTAACACACGAATACAGAGTAGATTTTGGGATCATCAATACATCCCCCTGGGGCACCCTCCCTCCCAGACACACACAAAAGCCATGGCTGTCCAGTTGATTTTGACTCATGCCATATTACAGTGCAGAATGACTCCATACATGTTCTTGGCAGCCAGCTTTACGGAAACAGATTTCCAGGCCTTCCCTCCATGTCCCCACTTGGTGGGTTCTAACTTCCAACTTTTAGGTTGGTAGTCAAATGCAAACCATTTGTACTACCAGAGACTACCATATTTTTTTAAAATAGCTTTATTGGCATATACTTCACACACCATACAATTTATTATTAAGAAGAGTTTTACCACCATCTCCACAATTCGTTTCAGAACATTTCTTTCAATACTCATTGTTGTTAGCTCCCCATTTGCCCTCAATCCCCGCTGCCATGCCCTTAGGTAATTATTAATCCCATTATTGTCTCTATTGATTTAACTATCCAGGATCTCATATGCAAAAAAAAAGTTCATACAACAAACAAACAAAACCAGTAACAATGGTAAAACAAAACAGAGAAAAACCTCAATTGAAAAGAAAGCAGAAAATGTTAAACACTGAAACAACTTTAAAATGGGTCAAAGGTGCTGCATTTCTCTCATGAGAGCTGCTGTCCCAAAGGAAGTAGCGTACGCAGGCTGGTGCTTGACTGATAAGAGGGATGTGGGAGTGGATGGACTTCCAAAGGCCGTCCTACCTGTGAAACCTGGGACTTCAGGTGATGTGCAAGATGTATGTGAACATGAGGATAAATTCCATCAGTGACCAATAGCAATCATTTGTTTGCTTTTTATTTTCAAATGTACCTCAGATTCTCCATGTTCATAGCTTTGTACTCATGGTTGACTGTCCACAACTTAAAAGCCATTACCAAGATCATTACTGGTATCCTTCCTCAGGGCCAGCCTCAGGGGCCAAGTGTGCATGTGCACCTGCGCGCGCGTGTACACACACACACACACACACACACACACACCATTCTCTTCTGCTACAATCTGCAAGCACATTGCAAGTAAGAGGTAGTCTACAAAGGACTTGACTTTTACTTGCTATAGCAAATTAGGAGTGGAATAAATGCAGTGGTTAACTGGAGAAATGGGGAAATTGTTAATCAAAGCCTCTCCTTGAATTTCTTCTTTCTAAAAGTGGTTTATTGAGGATTTCCTTTATTTTGTGAGAAGAGAGGTAGCAAGCATCAAAAAAGATATGATCCCTATTATAACAAATTTGTGAGACAATTTCTAAAATGTACTAGTAATGGTGAAATAATTCCCTCATTCATAATTAATAGTGTCTTCCATGTAACTTCAAGCCTGTGGACCAAAGGCATGTATGAGTTACAGGTGCACTGGCTACATCCTTTGTTTAAATTACAGAAGACTAGCTGGTTCCACCATCATTAGACTACACTATGATTAGAAGGAGCGTATGTCCCCATTTTCTCAGGGTAAAGCCAGTTTCCTCTTTTTAGCTAAATAGTATGTTAAGTGTCCCAGTTGGGATAATAAATTGAATGATGACCCTAGTGACTTGGATTGGGCATATTAAGAGAGGATTCTAAAATTGAATACTCAGGGATCACCCCCTTGGGTCTTTCTTAGACCCATAGTGAATCCAGGTCTTGAGATGTTTATCATCAGTTCATGATTAGAAAGAATGGATGGTCATTCAAAGGAAACACAAAATAAAATTAGAATTGAAGTGATTCTTCTTTATTAATATGTATTGTATAATTCCATAGTTCAATCATGCCAAGCAGAATTGCACAATTGCTACCACCACCAGTTTCCAAACACTCTTTTTCTACATAGACAACTTGACATTACCTCCACTTCACAACCCCTCCACCTGTGAACCTCCTCCTCCCGAAACCCTTCTTCTACTTGGCGTGTCTATAGGTTCATCATTCTCAATAATACAGCTACAACTTTGGTTGGCTTTAGTTTTAATAACAAAAGAACAAAAAATAATATGGTCTGGCTAACAGTTGGTGATATTTGTAAATTGGATATTCTTGTTTGGTACTGTTGCTATTTTGGTCTATCCGACTGGCCAAATGCACGGGGGGGGGGGGGGATGTATATATGTTGAGCTTCTCTTAAGGTCACTCATAGTTTTCAGATTTCACCATTACCTCACAGGTGACTGCATAGATTTAGTGGTTCGATAACAAGCAAAGTCTACAAATAACCTTGACCCAGATATTTAAGAGCAAAGGATGAGACAAGATCCACAATATAGCCAGTTGACCTCAAAGCAGGAATGTTTACCAGACTATTAGAGAAAATGTTGAACTGCTACAATCTCAAACCGGTCCTGAAAACCCACCCATCACCCCGAGCCAACAGAATGCAATTTGTGAATAGAAAGACAGGAGTTGTATAACAGGCCTGTACTGAAAAAGAAAGCAGTATAGATGTGGGGCCAACAGGCTGTGAATGGGTAGAAAGAAAAAACGGAGGAGATGATAAGAAATCACATACCCCAAATGAGGCTGGTCTAGATGGGACTCAGACTTGCCCAAGAATGAGGCATGACTACCAAGGAGTCTTTTTGGTTAAGGGATGCGGTAACTTCTTGGAAGAAAACTCATCCTAATGTTAGAAAGAGTCAGACAGACACACTCCATCAGTTAACAAAAGCTTAGTTGTCCAAGTGGAGGGATGCTTCTAAATATAGCATTGTGTCTCTTATACAACAAATCCTTATTGAATGTCTGTGATGTGTCAGCCACTATTCTATGTGGAGACACGAGATGCACAGTCAACAAATGAGCAAATTCATAAGAAAACTTCAGAAAATGGCATGTGCTATGAGAAAGAGATGGTTTCAGATTGGGTTGCCAAGGAAGTTCTCCCTAAAAAGATGTAATCTGAACAAAAAGCAAAAGCCATCATGTAAGACAACTTCAAAATGAATAGTAACCATTGGGCTTGACAAGCATGGAACGTGTTGGTGACCTGAACAAAGGCAGTTTGATTGGGAGAGTGAGGCAGACACCGAATGGGAGTGACTGGCGACTGAAGCAGGATAAAGTGAGGTGAGGAAGCAGAGACAGAGACTGCGAGGAGAATTCCACCTCAGGCCGAAGCTTCCTAGACCTTGAAGGGTATATGCAGCCGCAGGAAGATTTTCAGGGTAGGCCTTCTTGCAATATTACAAAATACTTTTCCACTGGAGGAAAAGTCAAAGATGCATACAAGAATTTTTGCAAAAACAATATGGAAACAGATTCAAAATCAATTGAGAAGTTGGTCTTTAAAAAGAAGAAGGAAACTTTCTCTCTTTTAACAGGAAGGAATGAGGGGAAGGGTTAAGGGCCAAAGTGGTTTTATGAGTCTGACAGTGGATAGTTGAGAGTTCCCATTTAGTTACTTCTATTTTTTTTTAATGAAGTAAGAAATGAGGTCATCAGAGAAAGTGAGTGAGGAGAGAAAGTGTACAAGGTATGAGATAAAGGAAGAAAATATAAAATGATTCTACTGAGAGTGGTTAAGTGGAATTAGTAGAGAAACAATAAATTGTCAGACAGTGCCAACTGCCTTTTGAAGGTACTTCAATATGATGATGAATTCGTTTAGTGTAAAAATCAGTTAGCCTGGTTATTGATTTTTCCCCAGTCATACACTGTTGTACAGATGCAGGTACAAAGAAGTAGATGATTCAGCTCAACCAGAGTCAAAGTTCTGCCAGACAATACAAGAGTCAGTGAGATGAATAAAGTAGTGGAGCCTAACTGCAAGGACATGAATATGATTTAAACTATGAAATATAGACCAGACAAGAAGATAAATAAAGGATATCTAATAGATAATAAAACTGTGGTGACATTAATGGGGTGGGGCAGGAGTCTCAGTGAAGACAAGGTATTATAGCATAGAGATATTAGTCTGTAGTAGAATAGAGAAAATATGAATTAGAGATTTCAGAAGTACTGAAGGTTGAAAGTTGATTGTAGCAGTGATTGGCAAAGGTAATGTCGAAAAGGTAGAAGAATATAGTAGCAAGGGTGTAGCAAAGGAATAAGAGTAAGGGTGAGAAATAAAACAGCTCATTTACTATGAAAATGTCTAAAAGAGTGTCAGGCAAGGATTATATATTTACTGAAAGAGAAGAGGTATATCGAATGTCACCCAGCCATGAACAAGGATTAGGGTATGTGTTCTAGAATCAGACTGCCAAGAATTGAACCTCAGCTCCCCCCACCATCACACAGAGCTCCCTTGTACAGTAATAATAACAGGAAATGCATCATTTTTACTAAGCACTTCACACATATTTACACTTCACAATAATTCAGGGAGTTAAGCCTATGGTATTATCCATATAGTATCCATTATATTTTCAATCATTTCATATGCATGTAAAATTTTAACAGTGAATAAGGAAGAAGAATCGATGCATTTGGCGCTGGTAAGTAATATTGAAAATACCATGCACTGCCAAAATGACAGACAAATCTGTCTTGGAGGAAGTGCAGCTAGAATGCTTTTTAGAGGCCAGGATGGCACGGCTTCATCTCGCACACTTCGGATGTGCTGTCTGTCTTTGGAGAGACCAGTCCCTGGAGAAGAACATCATGCTTGGGAAAACAGAAGGGCAGTGGAAAAAAGGAAAATCCCTCAACAAGTTAGATTGACATAGGGCCTGCAACAATGGGCTCATGCCTAGGAACAATGGGCGCCTGGCACAGGACCGGGCAGTGTTTCGCCCTGTTGTGCAGCGAGAACTGACTTGATGGCCCCTTACTCCACAATTATCCAGATGGCACAGGTAAGTGCAAGTTTTTAGCCTCTAAAAACTTCAACCTGCATGATGATATGATACTGAGGGTTCTTATCTCATAGGATTATTGCGAGTCTTTAGTGAAGTGATACCTGAAAAATGATTGACACACTGCCTGGTTCAATAGAAATGTTCAAAACCTGTGAACTAACATTATTAGAGGAGGGGAAATGTTAGGCTAAAAGAGCAGGGTTTTCATGAGAAGGGATCGTGCTCTGGAAGGCAACCATGGAAAATAAGGGCTCTCATTCCACATCTGGCCTGAAGCATATAGTGCATGAAGCAAGCCAACTCCATCAAATTAAAAACAAAATCCCTGCTGCAAATGCCTATCTGAGTGCCAAGCAAGAAAAAGAACTGGAGAAGAGTCAGAAAAAAAGGTGAAGACTATTGGAGACATTTTTTCACTTTAGCACCTAGAACAGGAGGGACTCAGTGGAGAATGTCAACTTGGATGGGAAATGTAGAGGATTATGGGGTGGGTTTGAGCTTCCAGTGGGCACTTCGTATGACCCGCGTTTACCTGACAAACTGGCTTTAGACCTGACCCCTTGAAGAAGCTAGGACTCCACTTCACACCCCTGAGACCAAGGCTGTCAATGTGGTAGCTGCTGAAAGAGGAAACGCAACTTGGAAAAACAGGAAAAAGGCAGCCTGTTTTCAAAGAACCATGTGGATGTGAATCTAATCGAGCGAGACTGAGTCTCAAAAGCAGCTAAGAGATGTACAACTCTACTAAATGTTAGGGCCTAAGGGAAGTACATTTATACTTCCTATATAGGCCAGGGTAGCATGCCTGCGGGTTTCTGAGACTGCAACTGTGCTGGGGTCAAAAGCACCGTCTTTCTCTCATTGATTTGAAGCAGAATGGAAATATCCACAGCAAATGATAAAGTGTCATCAGTTATCAGCTGTAAGTGTATGCAGAAACAAAAACAAACTCATACCATCGAGCCAATTGTGAATATTGTCTGTGACTTCTGTGTGGAACCTTGCAAAGATTATAGAACCCAGCAGAAAAGCAGTGTTGTGATCGGAACAGTGGGTATCATTATAGGGTAAGAGAAGATAGAAGGTGGGAGCGTGTTTGGCCTCCGCCTTACGACAAGAAGGTGGAGTTGGATTCGCCTTCTCCCTTGGATAGCCAGAAAAGAACATATATGCCTATCATGTCATTTTTTGCATTTTTTTCCCTTTTTCCTACACTCAAATCAAGCATGATATCCTTTTCTGGAGACTAATCTCTCTTATCAGAAGCTGTGTACGTAAGCAGATGATCAGTTAAGCTGCTAACCTGAAGGTCATCCGTTGAAACCCCATCTGCTCTGTCAGAGAACGATGGGGCTTTCTGATCCTGTAAAGAGTCACAGCCCCGGAAACCTACAAGGACAGTTCCACTCTCTCCTAATGGGTCACCTGGATGGCAGTGAGGGTGTTTGGGTGTGGTTTGAGTTTGGATCTCTTTGAAGCACGTGTGACAAAATGGCATGTCCTCACTTCGAGGAACATGGTGACAGTATTGCTTCCCCAATGGAGCTGTTCATTCTTCTGACAACCCACAGTGCATTCCATATTCTTCACCAAAAAAAAAAATTATATATATATACATATACATATTCCAAATGAGCCAGTTTTTCTTTGGTTTTCCTGACTCCCTGTCCTGCTGTCACAAGCATATTCACAAACTACGATGGCTTAAACTAGCAGCAGCTCTGCAGGAGAAAAATGAGGGTTTCTCTCCCATAGAATAGGGCAGTCGTGGAAACTCACAGCGGCAGTCCTGCATCTGTCCTTTTAGGGTCACTACAAATCAGAATAGACTCCTCAGCACTGAGTTCAGCTTTTTGGTTTAAGGTCAAATATATCGTAGTGCTCAAAGTAAAATCTTTGTTTAAACACTTTAAAGAAGTACTTCACAACTGATTCTTCCAGTGTAATATATTTGATTCTTTGCTGCTTCAATAGGTGTTGATTGTGAGTTTGAGTAAAGTGAAATCCTTGACAACTTCAAAACGTTCACCACTTATCATGTTTGTTGTTTATTAGTCCAATTGTGAGGATTTTTACTTTCTGGAAGTAGAGGCCTAATCCATTTAATCCATAATGACTGTGCACTGGTTGCCAGGTCTTCTGTTTAATTGTTATAGGATATCAAAATTATTGGTGGCTTACTTAAGATTCCAGGTAATAGAGGCAAACGCCAGCCCCATTGTCTTAGGTAAATTGTACACGATACTCGGTGACTGGATTAAATTATTATTCAACCATTTCTTTTAACAAGGTGGAGACCACATTAAAATGGCTTTGGAGATTTGTTTAAGGGCAATGTATTTGGAAAATAAATTTAGAAAATAAAACTTGTAAAAGTAAATATTTCTTCAATTGGATTCTTAAATTACATAGTTATAAAAACTTTTATTCTGCTTATTCTTAATTAAGAAGTTTTTGAAACAGTAATATTTGAAAAACATTACAAAGTGAAGTAAAAGGAAGAGGAATGTTCATCTTTCCACGAGAATATTTCAGGAAAAAGTTATATTATAATAGATTCATGTTTATATATAACACACACCCCAAAAATTAAGCAAGATTGATTAAAGAGTAATTATCAGAGGCTCTTGCATTTTGTATTACAATGTTTAATATAATTATGTAAGTTTATTTGACATTATAAAATCTGAAATATGTGTGACTTGTGAGACATAGCCTTAATTTCTAAAGAACATTCTATAACTTATACAAAGCATATGAATCAAATCCTATATTTAGCAACATTTCAGGAGGACAATTATAAATTTAAATCCTCATTATAATTTATTCTCTCTTTTAGATAGTGAAATTGACTGGCTTTCTCAAATCTCAATCTGAACTAGAAATGAAACAAGAGTCTCTGATGTGAGGATTTTTCTTTATCTCTAACCCAACAACTGATTTTCTTTCCACCTTCATTTCTTCTTTTCCATTTATTGAGCACCAACTCTCTATCAATTACTATGTATATAGTCACAAAGCCTCCTGATCGCCATGAGATTGAACAGGAAAATCATTTCAATGTAAATGAAAAAGAGATGTGAGCTAAGCATGAATTTTAATGAGCTCACAAGAGAAACAGCTAAACCGAACTGTGAAGTTCTATGAGGAATTGATGTCCAGAAAGAGTCCTGAAGAATACCTGGATATAGAAAGCCTTGTAAAAGTGGACCCAGCAGAAGCGGTGAGATTTGCAAAGACAGAGAAAAGGATAGCATGGAGCCTTTCCACAAACTGAAGGTGATTTGAGTTAAGACTAAGACAGAGAGCTTGGGAGAGATGAATTTACCGTTAGGCCTGGCGCAAAGGACGAAGGATCATTCTACGTTCTCTCATTCTTGTTCCCTAAGGCAATGAAGATCTACTAAAGATGCTAAACTGGACACTGGCTTTGTCTGACTTATATTTCAGAAAAAATACAATTTTAAGGTGAAAATTTGATTTTAGGAAAGCAAAGTCGAATTTAGAGAGGGTAGTACAATGGCTTGAGCCCAGGGTAAAAGTCAAAATTCAACCACTAACAAGAGAAAGGATAAATTCAAAAGAGGTAAAAGATGTGAACTTGATAAGACCGCACTCCTGGTGAGATGTGAAATGAACAGAAAAGTTGGAGAGAAAAAGGCTGTGGTCAGTTTCTCTTGGATAATAACTGGACATCAGCTGATCAGTTTAACCAGATTCCACACAATATTAAGAGCACGTTCAGTAAAACCAAAGCCAACCCCATTGCAGTTGAGTGGATTCTAGCTCAGAGTAATCCTAGTATAAGACAAGGAAGAGTCACCCCACAGCAGAGCCATTCTTTTCTCACAAAACAATTGGTAGGTTCAAGGCAACTACCTGCCCCTTAGCTGCCCTTAGACCAAATGTGCTCCGGGTTCAAGGCATCTGCAGCTCAGTCAAAGGAAACAGTGCAAAAAGTCATCTGAGACAAAACGTGAGTCAAGGATTCACATTTGCAAATCAATCAGTATGCAAATCAATAAAGCCTTCACAGAAAGTGTGTAGATTAAGGAGCAAAGAGGCCTGCAGGTAGACTAGTATGGATGACTCATGTTTAAAGGAAAGGTAACGAAGTGGAAGCGAAAAAATTTTCCTGATACCATGAAAGACTAATATAATGAAAAATGAGTGAAGAGAGTATTTTACTGGAAATTTGTCGATAATGCTTAATGATAAAAAGAGATACAGAAAGAAAAGAGTTGAAATGTGATCTACTTAGTGATGCACGGCTGCTATGAACAGAAAACATCTAGTAAAGTTATAGAAATAGGTTGCAATGAGTTCGGATGCAAAAAATGACCAAAAGATAGAGTCAAGGGGTTGTTTTCTTAGGAGAATCCCCGCTATAAAAAGCAGCTAGAAAAATAAGCTAGTGGAGGTAAGGGGCTGTTGAGGCAAAGCAGGGTTTTGTGACGATGCGGGTTCATGAACGCATTTGGTTTTGCTTCGCTTTGTTCCTACAGGGACTCCAACAAGTCTGGAGAGCGAGGAGGAAATCCTGAAAGGACAGATGGGCAGGAAGGGTGATAATCAGGAGCGGGATCCACCCACGGAGATGACATTTCTGACCGCAGGCTAAACAACCCCTCTGAAATAGAGGAGGCAAGTTCTCCTCTGGCATCCAGAGCTCCGTGAACAGAA
>NW_022107431.1:50899669-50905073 GCF_000313985.2 Echinops telfairi | reverse complement strand
TGAATGATATTTTTAGACAAAAATAATACAACCTGCATTTTATGTGTGCAACAGTTGAATTACTGTGGAGTCATATTCCTAAGCCAAAGTAATGACCTAAATCTAAGCAAAATCTTTTTGGTGAAGTGTTCCAATAATTTACTGAAAACATAAATGCAATGACTGTAAATTAACATCACCTGTAAAGACTGAGCTGGACATGTCTCAAAGCAATAAATTTGTTTAATATGTTGTTTTTTAATCTGTTGCTTTCTTATAAAAGGCACATAGCTACTGAGAACAACAAAGGATCAGTCTATCAGAGTAATCTTGGTATACAATAATACAGATGTACTGAATAAAGTTGCATATTATGGATATTGTCTTGAATTTGGTGTGACTTTCCAAAGCACTGCCATAACTGGACTTCTATTCACCTGTCGCTTTGTCCAACTGAAGTGGCTCTCACGCTGTGTACCCAGTATTCAAGGACTACTAACAAGGTCACTCAACGCAGACAGATTTCAGAATAACTTTCACACTAAGACAGACTAGAAAGTAGGGCCTGGTGATGTGGTCCTTTAAAACTTGGTCAGTGGAAACCAGGAGTAGCAGTAGACCATTATCTAATAAAGTGTCAAGCTATGAACCTGCCAGGTTGGCAGGCAGTCAAATACACCTGAGGAAGAGTTGCCTCCATGAAGTAGAATCAACTTTAATGGGATAGATGGAGTCAAAATTTCAAGGCCTTCATTTGCTCTTGGGGCACAACTCACAATGAGAAGCAGCAGCGCCACGTAGCCATTAATATCAGCATGTGAAATATAGAAAGCATGATTCTAGAAAGTGGTCAGGAACTAAATGGAACCCTTGAAGACAGATATCCTGGGCATTCGGGAGCTGAAATTGTACATTATGAGTTGGAGAACATACAGTCAACTATACTGGGGAATTACAGATCAGCGAGGAAGTGTGTCCCATTCATTGTAGAAGGGAACATTTCAAAATCTATTCGGAAGTACAACAGTGTAGGTGAAAGGATAATATTTATGCATCTAAAAGAAAGACCAGTTAATATGAATATTATTCAAATGTATGCATCAGTCCCTAAGGCCAAAGATGAAGAAACTGAAGATATTTACCAACTTCTGCACTCTGAATTAATCAAGCATGCAATCAAGTTGCATTGAAAATTACTGATGATTGGAATGTGGAAGTCGGAAACCAAGGCTGATCAGCAGTGGGGAAATATGCCCTTGGTGACAGAAGCTGCATGGGGGACTTCATGACAGAGTTTTGCGAGATCCACATCCTAGTGGCTGGAAATGCTTTTTCAACAGCAACTCCCTCACCTATGAAATACACAGGAATCATGTGGACTACGTCTGTGGAAAGCACAATGGAGAGGCTGAATCCCATCACTCAAACCAAGGCCAACTATGGAACAGACCATCAATTTCTCGTGTGAAACTTAGAATGGAAGCTGAAGCACATTAAAACAAGGCCACAGAGTCAAAGTAAAATGTTAAGTGTATATGTGTGTGCGTGAGTTTTTTATCTGAATTGAAACCCCATGTCAAGAACAGATTTGACAAATTAAACACTAATGACTGAAAATAGGTGACTTGTGGGATGACAGCAAAAGCTCATTAGGAACGAAAGAAAACAGTCAAAGGAATGTTAGAAGAGCTCATTTTAAAATTCTCAATCAACACCTCTTTCCAGTGGTTCTGAGAACTGTCCTGGATTCATAAACAGAAAGCCTACACATACACTCTCCTCATTAAAGTGCAGTACCTGATCACAGAAAACGAAAATGAACTTAGAGCTACAAAACGGGCAATCTGTTGATGAACTTTACCCATTAAATACTAATGCACAGTTTAAACAAAAATTTTAATTACAGCAAAATTTCTTTATTAATTACTTACCTTCAGTATTTATAAGTGTAAGGTGCAGTTTTGTACTATGAGGAAAAATCCATCGCCTGCCATGATTTTTTTGTTCCAAAGCAAAACTAAGTTAAAAATGAGGAAGCTGTGCACGTGCTCTTTCTAGCCCTTGGAACATCGCACTAATAGTGGAGTCATTAGCAAATGTGCTATTCTGTGTTTACAAAGCTGCCCTCAAGATAAGCTATTTGGATTTTTAGCCCAGTAGCAATGTCATAAGGCACCGGGCAAGCACTTGGTGTCGCTGGCCAAGCGAGGAGCTGTGGTCCTGGAACACACAACGGGCGGGGTGTTAGCCGGCTCAAAGAAAGACAACTTAACAGTTACGTTTTGCTACTAAAATCAAGTTCAACTTGAGGTGGCAGAGCCCACTCGCTGCTTCAGTGAATAAAGCTAATCAGCCGCCACACAGTGATTGCCTTTTTGAACCAAATACTTAGAAAGTTTTAAAAATTGGTTCATACGGAAAAGTGTATTTATTCTTCAATGATCAGGCAGCTGTTTTGTAGAGAAGGAACCCAAACAAAACTGCGTGACTGACCACATGCATCGACCATTCTAGCTAGGAGACTGGGTAATAACTTCAAAAACAAAAAATAGACACTACCTTAGATCTCAGATTTGTATTTCTGAGGTCTTGTTTGTATCTTTTAAGGCTCTTGCCCAGTTTTGTTTTTTAATTCACTCTAACAACTAACTCATTAAAATAGTTCAATTTGCTCTCTGTCCTTGCATCCACACAGAGCAGATGTCTGATGGTTGCCTTTCACGGAGAGGTTGAGAGGAAGGGTGGAAGCCTCACCTGAAGGGCTGATTACTGGCAGCAACCTCAGCCTTGGAAGCAAAGGAATCCAGAGACGTGTCTCCCAGGAACCTATTTTCACTGTTTACCCCTCATATCTGATTTATGCTTGTACACTTCCTCATTCTCTTTTAAAGATTTGTCAAAAGATATTGGGAAATATTTATTTCTAATGGTAACAAACAACATGGTGAAGAAATTTAATGGCATTGAACTGTAGATGTGAAGATTGTTGAAATAGTACTGTTTTTTAACCTATTTTGTTTTATTGTTACATACTGAAAAAATATTTTTAATTTTTTTAGGTTACCTTGGGCCTCACATTTTTTTCATTTTTCATTTAAATGCATACAATGACAGAAAATGAATAGTGGGAAAGTATTTAAATTTTTGCACATGAACTTTTCAAACATTATATTCCTATATTTGGAACCAAATGTGACCATAATAGATAATAAAGAGCCCCAGTAGCGTAGTGACTACCCAGTGGGCTGCTAACTTCAAGGTCGGCAGTACAAAATCACCAGGCACTTGGAGGGAGAAAGACAGGGCTTGCTTCCCCGGTGAAGAATTGTCTCAGAAACCAGAGGGGCAAGATTCTTCTCCATCCTGTAGGATTGTAGACAGTCACAATCGACTGGCTGACGATGAGTATAGAAGTGAGATAAAATGGATTCAGTAGAATGAAATTTCCAAAAGTCTCAAATTATTTAGCCAACAATACATAGATTCCACCCCAGCCCCAAATTTTCTCATTGGAAATCTGGGCTTCAAATTTCACTCTTTGCAACACATCAAGCTCAATCTGTTAACATTAACGGTTTTCCTAAACTCTATGCTCATATATTTGCAGGGCCAAGGATCATTCAGAGTGGTTTTCTGTGTACTTAAGAATAATATGTATTTTTTTTCTAATATGAAAATAAAAGGACTTCAATGAGAAAATTTGGGGTAACGATCAAATGAGTCCAGAATATGCCAGCATCAAGTCCACCCTCTGTGCACTAGAGTGATGGTTAATTTTTTCTCTGTACACTGTCAGAAAAAGCTGTTTCCTCTTCATGACTCAATAGCTATTTAATCTAGATTAGATATTTAATGCTATCAGCACAGGACAACTAATAATTATTTTCCTTTATGTTGCAGATCAAAAAGAGATCCAGAAAAAGACTTCATGCCAGGTCACCCCCAAATGAAAGCTTGGCCTTACAGAGCCAGGTTAATACCTGTTGACACAGTAGCCTCACTGTTTCTTGGCTTGGGACCATTTTGGAATAAGCACTGAATGTACACCTATGTGTCTGCAAAGAAGCCAGGGGGCACAGTGGTAATTAGCTGCTAATGGAAAGATTAGTACCAGCTAATCAGTGGGAGAAAAGTGTGATAGCCGGCCTCCATAAGGATTCCCATGGCCATCTAGTCAATTCCACCTTTCAGCAGCAGTGTAGGACAGGGTAGGACTGCCACTCAGGGCTTCTAAAGCTTTAATCTTGATGGAAGGAGGCTGCCACAACTCTCCCCATGGAAGTGACTAGGGGTTCAAACAGCTGACCTCTCAGTTAGCAGCCCAGCCCTTAACCACTGTAGCACCAGGATGGCTTGAGTAAACAGTGCAGCCTAAGGAAATCTACGGGCCCTTCTATTGTCTCCCACAGGAGCATGACGAATCAGGGCGTGAGTCTGGTTTGTTTGACTGTACACGTGTGCCTGCAGAAATGTGAAACAGCATTTCTCAAAATGCTAAAAATAATATATGAGGACTCCGGCGTTTCTGATTTGGAGAGAGTGTTGAGGGAATCAGAGGAAATGGTTTGAAACTATATTCAGGGCAGCATTCCTCCTTTTCAAAGGTTGAATTAGTTAGCAAATGCCAAAAAAACAAAAAAAAACAAAACATTTCCCTGGCTTAATGGGAGATGAATAAAAATAAACATAAATAAGTAAAGCTAGAATGGAGATTATGAAAATTCTTAAATCACCAGTTTTGGCACCTCTCCAAATATGTATCTGGGCAATAAGACAAAAACACCTAACATATTTCACATAAAACACTTTCAATTATGAATGGTTCTCCTCCCCATAACCCTAACTTGCTATAGAAGCCAAGAATTTTTTAAATCTTCCATCAAGCAAAGGCGTCCAAGAACCTAACATCTTGCCTGTCTGTCCCTATAGTTCTTGAGTTTTACAAACATTCATAGGGCATCAATTGAATGCTAATTGGAATGCTTATTCCTGGTACTTAGTCCACATGGACTGATGTTGTAGACACGAGATTTGTATTGACACCTCAGATGACCTGGGGAAAATGTTCAGGGGAGCAGGGCCACCTACAGGGTTTCTGGAGATGAGGACAAAATGAAAACTCAGACCCCCTTGTTCAAAATTTACTAGAAATTTCAGAAGAACAAATGTGTGGCATAAGGCAAATGAGAAGTCCTACTAATGGGACACCCTGTGTGACTGCATAGGTCACACAGCCTGGAAGTCAGCCTACTGGCAGGCGTAAAAATACAATGCCAACTAGAGCTCAAAGCCAGAGCGATTCAGCAGTTCCAGGAGTCCTTTGGAGACTGAATCTGAGCCTATCCTCGTTGCTCCAAAGAAAAAGCAGGCACTGAAGGGATCATCTGCCCTGGCTTCCCTGTGTTTCCAGTTCTTATCTGTACCA
>NW_022107431.1:50896625-50898994 GCF_000313985.2 Echinops telfairi | reverse complement strand
GGTTCAAGATGCTTCTTTTCTCAAAAACCCTTGAAACTGCTTCTCTCAAACCCTTCCTATATAAGAATGAAAGGTTACCTTTTAAATTCCATTTTTGGAAAATTGAAATAAATATCAAACTGTCAATAGTCAGGATTGGGACGGGATCTCTTTCTGTCCACTTCTCTATTACTCATTCTAGAGCTCTATTTCATCAATAAGACCCTTGTGACGTAGGAAGAGAAGACAGAGCATTTCATGAACACTGTGGTGAGAGAATATTCAAGAGGCAGCTCCAGAAGAGAAAGTAAAATATTATAAGGAAATGTGAAAAGTCCAAGAGGAAGAAAATCAAAAAGAAAAAACACACTATATTTTAAAATCAAAGAACTCAAGAAAAAATTCAAGCCTCAAGTGGAAATCTTGGGCAAAATACTGAACATTGCAGGAAGAATCAAAAGAAGATGGGAGGAATATAAAATTTCACTATACCAGCATTCCACCATCTCAGGATATGATCAAGAACCAATGGTATACTGAAGGAAGAAGTCCAAGCTGCACTGAAAGCATTAGCCAAAAACAAGGCCTTAAGAATTGATAGAATATCCATTGAAATGTTTCAACAAGCGAATGAAGTACTGAAAGCACTCAATCATATGCCAGAAAATTTGGAAGATAGTTACTTGGTGTGTTAGACAGGATTCTCTAGAGAAATAAAACCAAGACACTTATGAATACTATATATATATATATACACACGGCAATACTCACTTCCTTGAAACAGTTAATATACAGGAAGTCCTTCAACTCACAAAGGCTGCTGGGTCTAAGGTCAAGTAGGCAGACAGCTGAGTCTTCCATAGTGCAATGCAGGCAATCCAGCCACAGGCAGCAAACAGCAGGGCGGGTCATCAACAGTCAGCCAGAAGACAGGATCCGACAGTCCCCAGCTCAAGTGATGTATTCACCAGCAGTGTGGTGAAGCTGGTCTCAAAGGAACCTCAAGTTCGACGTGGCCCATAGGTTGGGTGCCCCACTGATAGTGTAGCTAGCAATTTGAGGCAGAGAACTAGTTAAGGCAGCCGCACACTGGTTCAACCAGAGAGCAAGTGAGAGAGAAGTGGGTCTCGCTGTGCCATATATCGCTTTGCCCTCCAATCAAACTGCAACCTCATTAATCCCACATGTTCCTATTGGCCAGGTTGGCACAATAAACCTACCTATCACACTTGGTCACTGACTAGAAGCAATACATATTTGTACCCATTTCAAAGAAAGGTGACCCAAAAGAATGTTCAAATTATAGAACAATATCATTAATGTCATGTGCAACTAAAATTTTGCTGAAGATCATCGTACAAAGGTTGCAGTACTGCATTGACAGGAAGCTGTCAGAGATTCAGGCTGGATTTAAAAGAGGAGGTAGAACAAGAGATATCACTGCTAATGTCAGATGGATCTTGGCTTAAAGCAAAGAATTCCAGAAAGATGTTCACTTGTGTTTTATTGACTATGCTAATGTGTTCGATTGTTGGGACCAAAACAAACTACAAATAGCCTTGGCAAGAAAGAGAATTCCAAAACACTGCCTTGTGTTCACGCAGAAGTTATACACGGATAAAGAGGCAGTTTGTGTGGACAGAGCAAGGGACTTCGACATGGTTTAAAATCAGGAAAGGAGTATCTCAGGGTTTTATCCTCTGGCCATACATAGTCAATCTGTATTCTCAGCAAACAATCAGAGAAGTTGGGTTATATGTAGAAGAATGCAGTATCAAGATTGGAGGAAGGCTGGATGACACAACCTTGCTGGCTGAAAATGAGGGAAACTTGAAGCACTTGCTAAGGAAAATCAAGGATTTTAGCATCAGTGTGGATTACATGTAACTCAATTGTAAATAAAACCAAAGCCCTCACAATTGGGAGAGTAGATAAAGTCATGGTAAAATGCAGAAAAGATCGAATTTGTCAAGGATTTCATCTTGATTGGATCTATGATCAATGCTCATGGAAGTAGCAGTCAAAAGATCAAATCAGCCATTGCATCACCTTTGTGCATCAGCTACACAAGACCTCTTTAAATGATTGAAATGCTAGGATTTCACTTTGAAGACTAAGATGCATGTGTTAGTCTGGGTACATCAGAGAAACAAATCCAAGAGAGAATTTCATATAAAGGTTAACTGTGCACCAAGAAAATATCCCAACCTGGTGCTACCCAAGCCCACAAGTCCAACATTAACCCATTAACCCATATGCCCGACACCAGTCCACAAAGTCCTCCTCCATCTCACAAAAGAGATGCAATGATGCCAACTGCAGGAGGAAAGCTGAGTCAGTGAATGTGTAAATATCTCAGCACTGGCAGGGGTCTCCATACGGGTCCTCCA
>NW_022107431.1:50893556-50895195 GCF_000313985.2 Echinops telfairi | reverse complement strand
GGAGAGACCAGTACCTATGGCAGACATCATATTTGGTAAAGTTAGAGGGGCCCAAAAGAGGAAAACTTCAATAAGATGGATCAACACAGTGGTCTCGTCATGGGCTCAAATGTAAGAGCAATGGTCAGGATGGCACAGGACTGGGAAGTGTTTACACAGTGCCGCTGAGATCACAACCAACTCAACAGCATGCAACAACAACATGGTGAGAGGCTTATTTTCCAGTTACTCTGGTGCTGGCAGCCGCACAGCTTTAAAATCATCTCAGGCACAGCAGAAACGTGGAGAAAGCAGGAAATTATTGTGGACCTGTGTTTCCTGAAGAGCTGTCTGTCTCCCAGCATTTCCTCCCCACCCAAAACCCAGATGCAAAAAAATGGCTCCACCCTCCAAAGTATGATGAGAGATCATGTGAATCTCTTGACACAAAGGTCATGGAAGAATAACCATAAAAGAGTCTCAGCTATGACGTGTCAATAATTGAACCTAAGGCCAAAAACAGCTAGAGCAGTGGTTCTCAACCATCCTAAAGCTGCAACCCTTTAATACAGTTCCTCATGTTGTGGTGACCCCCAACCATAACATTATTTTCATTGCTACTTCATAAGTGTAATTTTGCTACTGTTATGAATCAGGAGATCCCTGTGAAAGGGTTGTTTGACCCCCAAAGGGGTCACCACCTACAGGTTGAGAGCCACTGAGCTAGAGTGATATGGAAAACTAGAAGGTTCTGTGAACAGAGAAATCACTAGTACTTAGTGTCGCCTGGACGCAGAGACCTCAAACGTGTTTTGGAAGCCCCGGAACCGCAGAAAATGTGCATACCTCAGCACCAGTCAAGCATGAGTTTAGCCCAGCCCAGGACAGAGTTTGCAACACCAGCAACTTTGGCAGTAATGAACTTGTCTGAGGCACACTGGCAAATTCATGATACTAAACCAATCACAAGTGGGGGAGGGGCAGACATGAGAGGTAGCACTAAAGTACATAATTCTATGAAGGCAGTGGTGAGGAACAGTGAGGTTGGGTTGCTCACTGCAAGGCCAGCTGTTCGAAACCACCAGCCTATAAGTGAGAGAAAGATGAGGCTTTCTACTCCTGCAAAGAATTTCACTCTTGAAAACCTACAGGGGCCAGTCTACCTTGTCCTATAAGGTTGCTATGAGTTGGAATTGATTAGAGAGTAATGAGCTTTTTGTTTGCTTGTTTGTTTGTGTTTTTCTTATGCCATTAATTCACTCAAACCAAATATAGTCCTGATTGAGCATTTTACATATTGTTTTTTATATACATTTTGTCAAAATAGAAAACCACAATTTGAGTTATCAAAGCAAGTCAAAAATATTGGCCACCAATAGTAAAGGGTTTTTAATAGCTTTTATTGTGACTCGGGTGAATGAGACAAAAAGAAAATGAGTGGGAGATGAAAGGCTCCAGGGAGAGTAAAGCATAAACGTTACATCAGCAGGTGAGTAGAGCGGCAGGAGGAACAAGAATCCGTGTTGCGCTGCTGCAGTTACAGAACCCAAGACCTCAGCTTGACTGCTGTTAATTAGACACAAGTAGTAGCGCCTTCCTCAAGGTCATAGTCAAATCATGTACATGTAATTTCTTGGAACTTCAGTCTCTTTGTCACTAC
>NW_022107431.1:50887554-50891965 GCF_000313985.2 Echinops telfairi | reverse complement strand
CAGAATCGCCACTCATACCACTGGTCCTGATGGGATCATCCGCCCTGGATTCCCTGTGTTTCCAGTTCCTATCTGTACCAGTGTACATCCTCTGGTCTAGCCAGATATGTAGGGTAGAATTGGGATCATGATAGTGGGGAGGGGTGGGGAGAGGAAGCATTTAGGAGCTAGAGGAAAGTTGTATGTTTCATCATTGCTACATCGCACCCTGACTGGCTCCTCTCCTCCCTGTGACCCTTCTGTAAGGGGATGTCCAGTGGCCTACAAATGGGCTTTGGGTCTCCACTCCACTATACTTTTTAACAGAAGACTGCCACACAATGCTTAACCATTGTGCCACCAGGAATCTTAATGAAAGAAAGGATAAACTCAGGTCAAAGTAAAAAAGAAGAGAAATCTCCTAAGGAAAGGAACGAGAAATAGGAGCGCTAAACTCAAACACAACTCACTGCATAGGGGTAGCCAGCAAACAGCATGATCTTTCTATTTGTATCTGACTCCCAACTGACCGGAGTCAAGTGGGGATAAAGGCAGAAGACAAGAGTCTGAATTGGTTGGCCTATCATTCCCAGATTCTTCTCAGTTCTTGCTGTTATACTGTTGCTGCTTTTCACAGCTGACTCTATTTCTCTGACATTAAAAACATCTCATCACTCAAGTGTTAATTAGTGGAAAACATATTAGCCTCTTGCCTCTTTGCTATATTCAAGAATCAAGGGCATTATAAAAGCGTCACTTACAGTATAGGGGAAGAGAGGAAACAAAGGATTTGTCCTTTCTTCTACATCATATTCTGTTTTTATCCCTGCAAACTGACCTCTACCACCATGAGTTTATAACCTATTAACTCAAAGTGTATCAAGCACTGGCTTTAACTGGAATAAAACTTAGCCATTTGTCATTCCACTCCCTCTAAGCATACCTCCTGTATATCTTGTTATGAATTGAATTATATTCCCAACAAGATATTGAAATTCTCACCCTTCTTCATGTGAATGTAACTCTACTTGGGAATAGGGCTTTCTTTTGTTATGCTAATACTGTACCAATAGAGTGTGTGTGTGTGTGTGTGTGTGTGTGTGTGTGTGTGTGTGTGTGTGTGTCTGGGTAGACAAGAGAAACAAACTCATGGACACTCATATGTGAATAAGAAAGAACTTTATATACAAGAATAGTTAATTATTGAGAAAACATCCCAGCCCAGTCCAGACCAAGTCCACAAGTCCGATATTAGCCCATATATCTGATACCGATCTATAAAGTCCTCTTCGGCAATGATGCCAAATGAAGGAAGATCACAAGCCAGTGGGTAGGAAGTCTTGTGGATCCAGTGGCATTGTAAGCATCTCAGTGCTGGCAAGGGTCTCCACGTGACTGCTCCAGCCCCAAGGGCTCTGGCTGATCAGGGTAGCTTCACGTAACTTCTCTTCAGAAATGTCTCCCAGGGACTAAGCAGAGAGAGAGAGTGTCTCCCACCTCCAAGGAGGAAATCCAGGAGTTTCCAGAATTCTCAGGAGAAGGCCATGCCCAACAGAGGCCTCATTGGCTATGACCCGATTGACAGACTAGACTCCACCCCTACACTCTTAATCCTCTCAAGTCCCAAATTGACACCAGATTATGTAACTACCACAGTATGGCAGGTCCTAAACCTAATCCTTTCTGATTGGTATGTTGTGAACAAAACAGAATAAACACTAGGATGCACACAGGGGAAAGACAGATACCAAGTTAGGATCTATCTACATGCCAAGGAACACTTAGAAGTATCCTGGGCTACAAAAACAAAATAAAGCAGGACCTTCCCATGAGATGGCACAGAAAGATCCTGTGTTGACTCTGAATTTGCACTATTTGAATTACGCCAGTTAATTTGGCCCTTCCAGCCATAATCCTCTATGTCAGGAGTGTCAAACTGGTGGCCCACGGCTGCATGCAACCCCCGAGATAATTTTTTTGTAGCCCACGATGCTCTGAAATAAAATGAAGATAGAAAAAATTGTTATGAAGAAAATAGCACTTAGGGGAGATTGATGAAATACCGTACACACAAATCCCTCCTTACATAATATTTCAGAACATCATGGGCCACAAAAAACTACCTTGGGGGGCCGCGTGCGGGCCATGGGCCACCACTTTGACACCCCTGCTCTATGGGATAAAACGGTGAACTTCATACACCTTGGCTATCATCCCATTTTGGAGGGCAGTATTTGCTAATGAGCAGGACTGCCTGTAATGCACTCCTGCTGCATATAAAAGGAGCCCTCTGAGAAGCAGGGGTATGATCTTATCACTCACCACAGCCTGGACTGGGGCACATCCTCTGGATGCAGCATTTGCCTTAGCCCTGCCTAATCATCAGATCGGGGGTTGAACAGCAACCACCATCACGTGAGTCATTTCCTCAAATTTTGTGAGGGTCTGTAGGATGCTGCAGCAATTTTAAGAACACAGAAATGCAAGGGAATATACTGAAGAGACTAGTGGGGACTTGGGGGCAGGGGGGTTAGGGTTAACTAGTGGTTAGGGAAATGGAACTGAATAGCAGCATGGAAGAGTTGGACATTTGGGGCTTCATCAATACCTGACTCCTTCGGATTAGTCTGGTATTAATTCTCATAAAAGAGATTTGATGGTCCTACTGACCATCAAACTATGATAAAGAAACCATCTATTCATTAAGCCAGTCACTAGTGGCATGTTCTGTTTTGTTTTGTTAAAGAGGCCCTGGGAAATAAGAATGGTCCCATTCCATAGTCCAACCTACAAAAACAAAGTTTAAAATATTTTAAATCTTCCCTGGAGTCTCAGGAAGTCCAATAAAGGGTGCATTTACAATGCACGGAGAAACTTAGAAAAGGCCCTCACCTCTTCTTTCTCTCAATGGTTCACATTTCATGATCTGTCCGATTTTCACTTCTACTTCACAGAGCCTGAAGCTCCTGTTCTCTAAAACAACCTTTGTTGACAACTTTTATCTCCTTTCCTCTCTTTCTGTTACTATTCATCCTAAAGAGACTTTTGATTTAATCAATATAAATCATTATGTGTAGGTCACTTCTGTGTCTCTCCATTCATTACCTGTTACCCCGATTCGGCACAAAGGACCAGTAGTAATAGGAGTCAAGAATTTAAGTCAAAAAGGAAAGGAGGAGAATTCTAGGATGCTCATGAATTATTTATTGTCTCCATCAGTTATCTTTTATTTTTTTCATTTCTAATCCTTGACTTTAAGACGTTAGCTAGCCTACAGCATAGATTCCCAAACTTATTTGGCCTACCAAGCCCTTTTCAGGAAAAAACAAAACAAAAATCTGAGTGCCTCTAGCAATTAAAAATATTTGTACAATAGCCAATAATACAGAGTAAAGTGTAAGTATCTGCTTTGCAGCCCCTCTAGATCATTCTAGTATCCCCAAGGGGACATTATCACCCATTTGTAGAAACACTGAGTGAGTGCCTGAAAGTTTGGTGTTCTATCCCAACTGTGATAGAGGCTGTTGTATTACATAAATTCACGTCCACTTGATATATAGGTCTTGGGGTGGAGTCTAGCCTGTAAATCAGGTCACAGCCTGATGATGCCGCCTTGTAGATTCTGGGAACTTCCTCTCTTGATTCTGCCATCAGAAAAGGTGGGTCGGTCTATCTATCTATCTATCTATCTATCTATCAATCATTTATCTATCTTCGTGTTCCGGTTGGCAAGCCATATGGAACCACACTAAGAACTGAGTGAGCAATGTGGTGGGGACCCGAGCTAGTGCTGTTTCCACTGCCACTGGATCCACAAGACTTTCCACTCACTGGCCTGTGATCTGCTTGCATTTGGCATCATTGGATGTGCTGTGTGAATCTGAAGAGGAATGTAAAGACTAGTATCAGACACTTGGTCTCTTATTGGATTTATGGACTTGATGTGGACTGGGTTGAGATGTTTTCTCAGTATACAATTGACTTTTTTTTTAAATCATTTTATTGGGGGCTCATACAATTCTTATCACAATCCATACATACATCATTGTGTGAGGCACATATGTACATTTGTTGCCCTCATCATTCTCAAAACATTTGCCTTCTACATGAGCCCTTAATATTGGCTGCTCATTTTCCCCCTTCCTCCCCACTCCCCCCTCCCTCATGAACCCTTCATAATTCATAAATTATAATTTTGTCATATGTTACACTGTCTGATGTCTCCCCCGCCCTCTTCTTTGCTGTCCCTCCCCCAGGGAGGAGGCTATACATAGATTCCTGTCATCGGTTCCCCCTTTCTACCCCACATTCCCTCTACCCTTCCGGCATCGCCACTCTCACCACTGGTCCTGAAGGAGTCATCTGTCCTGGATTCCCTGTGTTTCCAAATGGTCTGGCCAGATTTGTAAGGTAGAATTGGGATCATGATAGT
>NW_022107431.1:50883383-50886476 GCF_000313985.2 Echinops telfairi | reverse complement strand
CTAACATAGAGGCCAAAAAGTAAAGATTACTGAAGGAAGTTTGGCTTCAAAAGAGGACATTCTGCTAAACTTGGCGTGGTGACCAGGAAGTTTTATTTCTATCTCAGCTTCAAATTTATACACCACAACAAAAATTATGGCGCAGGAGTTGTACTTTGTTTATGTATTTGGGAAATCTTAGTGTGCAAGTAGTTTATTTGGGAAACTGTCTTCTTTCCAGTACATTTGTCTTCTCTAAAGGGAAAAAGTGGCAGGTCTTATCTCTCTGGGATCTTCTAAAAGAACAAAATAATAATTCAGGAAAATGTCAGAAACCAGTCGAATCTTTATCAAGCAAGGCTCAAACAATATATTTATCTAATTTTTAGGGAGATAATCAAGACACAGCAAAATAAACAGTCTGGCTTATTATATTCATTATGCAATGTAATTAGATTATTTCATGTTTTCTTTTTATTAAAAAATTCTAACCTATTTCCAAAACTTAATAATTTAACTCTTTAATAACACAGAAGTGAGGGTGATCTGACTGCAACATCTGTCACCCCATTGATCGCCAGGGTTGATTCCGCTGATCTAGCTGGCTAAGTGGGTGTCCCCTTCCTCCCTCACCACTCCATGTACATCCCTCCCAAAGCTGTGTGCTTGGTTGAAGAGAACGACCTTCGCCGATAGAAGGAGGACTGCCCTTCGGTCAAGGGTATACGAGTAGCTGCGCTCCCCTGCTAGAACCTCCAAACAAGTCTCAAGATACTAACACAGTCGTTAAACAAATATAAGAAACTTCAAAAATCTTGTTGAATATTCCATTATCTTTTTATTCCATTTTTGCATGAACTTTTGAAGCCCATCACATAAGTCTTAATTTTTTCACCTACAGGAGAAATTGCCATTTCCCCCCTGCAACCTATGAATGAAACGTCCAAGTGATGAGAAACACACCCATTATTATAAAAGAAACCAAAAAGTAAGATATTAAGGTACATAATTGGCAAGTCTACATGGCTTCTCGGATTGTCCTCTTTTAGACAGGAAAAGAGGCAGGCTCTTTGGAAGTCTATGTGTAGAGCCCTCCCCTTTTCTACCCATCATGCTTTGGTTAAAAAAAAATCCATGGATTTGCAGGTCCCCGTGATATAGGATATTAGGTAATAGCTCCTTCTCCTCGTGTGTCTTCCTTAACATTTCCAAGTGCCATAGATATTACAGTCCTTTCTAGGCTGACTGATCTCCTATACTGTCTTTTCCTGGACAGGAGCTGTATCTAGCAGAATAGAAGAGAGTTGGGGTGTCCAATAAGGCGGACATTTGAAATGCACATCCAAAATCCAGGTTCCCCACTAGTACAGTGCTGGCAGCTGCCCAACTGCCAGTGTGACAGCTCTTCCCATTAGTACTGGCCTCTGACCCAGGAACACTCTTAGCCACATCCTCATGCTCTGCTCTGGAATTTGCGTCGCCTGCATGCTTAGTAGAGAGAGGCTGATCTTTCTGACCTTTCATAACATACCAGGACATCTTAAGAGCTCATTTAACATGAAAAATGAAAACAAAATTAGACTTTACACTTTAATCATTTTCATTATAAATATAAAACTGTGGTAGTTACATAAGTTCATGTCAAAGTGAAGTGTAGGGTGGAATCTAGACTGTCAATCAGCTCACAGCTTGATTGTGGGCATGGTCTTCTCATAAGGAAGATCCTGTGAACTTCTCTCTGCCTTCACCTTCCTGTGGAGGAGTCATGCAGAGACCTGCCAGATCCCTGGAGATTCGCCCACCACCAAAGGATCCACAAAGCTTTTCACCCACCAGCCTGTGATCTCCCTGCATTCTGTATCATTGCTTGTGGCTGAGTGAGTCTGAAGAAGGATTTACAGACAAGGATTGGACTTATGGACTACTCTCAGACTTATGGACTTGAGTTGGACTGAGGTGGGATATTTTCTTGATACACAATTACTTCTTGCTATGAAGCTTATACTTACACATATATGAATTCCGCTGGATTTGTTTCTCTAGTCCACCTGGCCTAACACAACACTCTGGTTTAAAAGTTAAAATACAATCCCATTCCATTCATATTGCTTAAAAAAAACTATAATGCATAGAGAAATGTTTATGACAAAACTTAATTGAATCAAATTAAGCAATAAACAAAGTAGTTGATTATTTTCTTACTCCCTCCATTCAAACCAGCCAAGAAGAAATTAGACTGAAATTTATTCTTCATATACAACTGTTAACACTTTGGTCTAGTTCCTTCTAGACTTTTCTGCATGAAATTTTAAAATAAGAGTTTGTAATGTGCCACATTAACTGTCTTCACACTTCCTCTTGTTCCAGGAGTCCCTCCTTCTAAACACATCCTTCTACATTTCACCAACTTTCTGTCCAGGATTCCATGCTCCCCATACTGCTTTTTTCATACGGTTATGGACCAATACACTGTGCTGTTCAGATTTGAACCTTACATAATGAAATCATAACTGATACACTTGTGGATTCTGTTTTTACTTCAGTGTCTAGGTTCTTGAGTTTCATCCAAGTGAGTACATGTTAACCTAATTCAAAATTTCCATTAGTAGGACAAACTCAACTTGCTTTCTCAATTATTTCTCCATATACACTTTACCCTAATGTACTAAGCATTATTTCAAGCAACATAAATAGAATTATAAGATTATAATAGAGAGAAAGCTATAAAAGGAAGAAGTGATGATCAGACAATGGAATCATTTCTTCAGATGTCAGCTCCTGACTTACTTTTAAATCTCCCTAGTATTACTTGTATCTTAATGATCGGAGCACTCATTATTCACATATTAAGTGGAGGCTTCAAAAAGTTCATGGAATATTTTCATCTCTTTTCATTTCATTTCTTCACAAACTTTTTGAAGCTCTTTCATATTTAAGACATTGCTGTCTAAATTTATTTATCTGCTATCTTTTAATGATCATATTCGTCATCTGACAATAGCTATTTGCTCCTGCTGATTTCAAAATGAACACTTACCAAATTCTCAGTTTCAATGATTCCATTTTCAAAGTGTATTTTTGACAGTATTTCTTTTTTTTTCATGTTTACGTAGT
>NW_022107431.1:50880809-50883283 GCF_000313985.2 Echinops telfairi | reverse complement strand
TAGTGGGAGCGGGGAGGAAACATTTAGGAACTAGCCAAATACGGTTTTACAGTATTTCAAAATAATGGAGTAACATTCTCTATAATGTTCTCCTATTTTAATGCTTGTCCCCTCTTCAATGTCTAATATTATTTATTTTCCTTTTTTGCATTTATTTGCAATACTTCCCAGAAGTTTGTCTATTTTATTCACTTAACCAAGGCCACATTTTTGTGTTTGGGGTTCTTTTTATTGTATGAGTTCATTTCTTTTCTATTTCACTAATCAGTACACTCATTTTCAATATTTATTTCTTCTACTTTCCTGGAGTTTACTAAGGATTTCATGTTCTAAATAGTTAAGAGATATGCAGAGTTCATTAACTTTGATCCTTTCTAAAACAAGCTCTTACAGTCTTATATTTGTGCCTGAGGATGTCTCAGTTAATTCCTACAATTGATGTTAAGTGTGCTTTTATTCAGTCTTAATTTTTCCCTAATTGTATTTATGATATATTTTTTTCATATTAGAGTTATCTATAAGTATGCTTTTTAGTATTTTATGTACAAGACTTGCTTATTTGTTAATTGTTTCACAAATTTTTAGTGTTTGTTTATTATGGTCAAATAAAAGACTATAAAATGCCAATGTCAGAAAATATTTGACACATTTTTTAGGGTCCAATATTTAAATTTTAAATATAGTCTATGTGAGTTTTGAAAAAAAGTGTCTATGTTTTAGTGGTGAAGCACCGATCATTTTATTATGTCATGTTCAAATCTAGAATCACATACTGCATGACATCCATTTGTACAACATATTCATCCATAGCCTCTTAAGATTATCAATGATTTGAGAAAATCAGTCAGAGAACTGTACATTCCTGACATAACTGGACATTGCAAACACAAGCTTACAGCACACAACACATGCATCACATGGCTCTTGGATACTAAGCAATTGTGCTGAAAGACAAGGCATATCATGGTAAAATGCATCTATAACCTTGAAAGTCACAATAAACACCAGTGTTATTGACTGAAAGGTAGTCAATTACTTAATATGGTCCTTCTAGCAATGAGCCGTTTGTACTGTGTTGTAACTTCTAGGCTCTCTACCTGCGGTTATAATCTCATTTTAGAGGGAGTTGTGGGATGAATTCTGAGTCTCCACTTTGCCAGACAGCGTGACTCCGATCACCAGCCTCTGTTCCCTTGGGGGCTATGACCTGCTGAAGAGCAAAGTCCACATCTCCATAGAAGCCTTCGCTTTTTTTCCCTGTGCTTCCTGACGACCTATGGTTAGAAGCAAAAAGATCTTCCTTGACTTTAGGACATTTTCAGCTTCTGTCTCTGGACCTTGCCTTTGACTTGCCACCAGCCAACCTCCAGGTCTTGGGCCTTGAGCTGCTGTCTCTCACCTGGCCTGATTTCACCAGACATGGCAGCTTTGTGGATGAGAAGCATCCTCTTCAAGCGGTTCTCAAACTTCCTAATGCCGCAACCCTTTCATAAGTTCCTTAGGTGGTGGTGACCCCAACCATAAAATTATTTTTGTTGCTACTTCATAGCTGTAATTTTGCTACTGTTATGAATCAGGTGACCTCTGTGAAAGGGTTGTTTTACCCCAAAGAGGTCACAACCCACAGGTTGAAAACCGCTGCTCTAGATAGATGTCTGAATTTCCAATTTGGGACTCAACAGACCCACAACCACATGAGCAATTTCCTTAAAGTGTTGAGAGTTCTGTGAGACATTGCAGTGAATTATAGACCCAGGGAAGTGAGGGAATATACTGTAGGAATGAATGGTAGTTAACATCAGGAAAATTGGAGCGACATAACATGGAAAAAGATGGACATTTGGGACATCTTTAATCTCCAGCAGCTCCTTGGGACTAATTTGGTATTAATTCTTCTAATAAAAAGTATTGCCACACTGACTTATGTAGTTACTTTCTGTCATTTTCATGAACTTTTTCTACTTACAAATAGCAAGGCTACCATATAACAGTGTATGCATCTACTCATGGACAGCCACATCCAATCTCACCTATCACATACTTCTTGAGTATAATAGCATTATCTGTTTTGTTTTGTTCAAAAATATGACTGTAAAGTGTATCATGACTCCAAAACACAACAAAACCAGAAGTATTTAGTTATAAGTGAAACAAATGGGCTTAAGCTGAGTCCTCTAGAGAAGAAAAACGAATGAAGCTTCTTTATGTATACATAGAGAATTAAATTTGTAACAAGAAAATAGTTCCCCGAGTTGTAAGAGTGGGCGAGTACAAACCCAAACAGATTCCAAGTCTGTCAATCAAATGTTAGCCCATTGGGTCCATGCTAATTCATAGAGGGAACAGCCTCCAGAATGAGATTATAGCCACAGGCATAGCGTGCAGAATTATAATACATCACATCGAGAATCATGGCTAGAAAGCCAGGATTAATTGACTGCAACTCCTCTATTGGTTGGCTTCAATATGTCTCA
>NW_022107431.1:50874296-50880709 GCF_000313985.2 Echinops telfairi | reverse complement strand
GTGCAGAATTATAATACATCACATCGAGAATCATGGCTAGAAAGCCAGGATTAATTGACTGCAACTCCTCTATTGGTTGGCTTCAATATGTCTCAGTTTACTTCTCGATTTTATTGTATTTCTGCCCTGGCTACCTAGTGATTATGAGTTAGGTAGTTAACCACCAGGGAGAAAGACAAGACTTTCTACTCTGGTATAGACTCTTGGAAACCCAAAGGGGCAATTCTACTTTCCTCATCAGGTTGCTATGAGTCAGAATTGACTCAGGGAAAGTGAATTTAGTTTTTGGATTGGAATTCAATTTAAATGTATACAAATGGAGAACTTCATTATGAGAATGGCAAGAGGTCATCTCATGTACTTTGGACACGTTCTCAGGAGGGACCAGTCCCTGGAAAAGGATATCATGATTGGTAAAGCAGAGCAATATTGAAAAAGAGGAAAATCCTGAATGAGATGGATTGACATGGTGGCTGCAACGATTAGCTCAAACATAGGGATGGTTATGAAAATGGTGCAGGAAGGAAAGGGGTCTCTAGGATTCAGAACCAACTTGACCGCAACTCCTACCAGGTCTCTTCCTATCCTCGCTTTTAAAATATCTTCTTCTTATTTTATTTTCTCTCTTGTCTAATTTTATATTGTACCATTTGTATCCTATTATTAATTTGGAAGTTGTGTATTTTGTATCTCGCTTTTTGTGGTTATCCTGGGAGATGTTAATATGTACAGTTAATCTAGCAATGTCCTACCTGAACAAAACAAGTGTGTTAGGACATTCTAACTTCTTCTATTCCCTCCTAATTCACATCTTTTTATTATCAAACATTTTTGGTCTTGTTTTAAAACTCTAAATGCATTGTTACTATACAATCAATGTGTGTGGAGATTTGCCCTCATATTTAATTATTTCTTTGATGTTTATTTCTTCTTGCACCTTCTCCCATCACTCTCTTTCTGCCTGAAAAACCAATGTCCACATTTCCTTTAGTTAGGCTCTGATGGTAGCAAACTTCTCAGCTCATGTTGTCTAAAGTCCTCCTTATTTAATTCTTGAGTGTGCTAGTTTTCCAATTTAGCAGGAAATGTTTTTCTATTTAATTCATTCCTTAAGTAGATCCTGTACTTAATTTAATGTCTTTGTCATTGACTCATACTTCAAGGCCAAAATATAAAAGCAAAACAACATCATTGCTGTCAAATCAGTTCTAAGTCAATGGCCATCCATGTGGTAGAGCACAGCTGAGATCCAGAGGGGTTTCTGGACTGTGATCACCAGGTTTTCTTTCATGGCCCTACTGAGTGGGTTCAAGCCAACACTCTTAGGTGAGGACACAGAACAAACCATTTGAGACACCCAGGGACCCACTCCAAGACCACGCTCCCAAACTGCACTTGAAAGTTCAAATTCATCTGATTCTATAAATACTCAAGCTTCCATTCTCTGCTTGCTCTCCTAGGTTCCTTATTTAATTTCATTTTTTATCTCAGTATTCTTTATTTTCAACTCAAAGACATATTATCAAATACTTAAAATTATATATTTGGTTAGAGAATTATGTTTGGCATGATTAAGAAAAGTTTTGGTGATGATTACACAACATTGTGAATCTAATTATATATTTATTAAAATGGCAAATTTTATATTATCTTTTTTACCACCATAAAGACCATATATTTACGTGAATATGTGTGCATATTTTAGTCCATATTTTCTTGAGAGCAAATAAATCTGTGTGCCATATATGTCATATTTTTATTTACTAATACAAAATTATTCCAAAAACATTTTTCCATTTTACAGCCTTTGTAAAGAATTTATTTTGTACAAAAAATGTGCTATAGTTTTCATATCGTTCCTCTGCTGCTGAGTGCCAGTTTCCATTTGTTACCACTATAAATAATTCAAAATGTTTAAATCTTTTGTAAAGCAGAAGCAAGAAACTATAAGAAAGGGGCATGGATATTTTAAAGACTTTTTAAAAAGACACTTAATATGTATTACTAAATACATTTTTGCTCAATCATTCAAAATGTTGAACAGTTTTCCATGTATCCTACTCTTTCATTTCTTTTGCAAATTCATCATTTGAGATATGAGAACTCTTTTTCAATTATACTGGTGGGGGGTTTTAAAGTGAAATATGAGCAAGTTTACTTAAAGTGTTGTCAAAATTGGTGCTGTCATTTTATGTCTATAACCCCTGTACCAAAGATTAAATTCTATATCTGTCCTACCTATTCACTCTGAGTACAATGCAGTACATAGAAAAATTATGCCAAAGTATTCATCACAACTCTGTGAGTACACAGGAAACATTATGTTTTTTATTTTTCACAGTAGGCTCAAAATACTGGGTATCATTATCTACAAAAGCAAAGCACTGAATGGCAAATAGCTATATTTTTAAGCAATTTATTAATATCTAGTGTCATGTTAGCTGCTCATATAATGCCAATCACAGAATATACATCTAACATTGGAAGATTTCTAGATTCCTTTTGAACTAGTGTGCCTATGTGTATTCAAACATAATTAAAGTGAATCAGTAACAATCTTCTTAAATTTGTGTATTCCTTAATTTACAGCTTGGCTCTTGATGTTGCACAGTTACATAAAGTTATCTGGCTCACACTGGAAGCTCTGCTGAAGATGTGCCCATGACAGGTCGCATACCCTGATGCCAAAGCTGATGTGGGAGGAGACATTACAGACAAAGAGAGCAGACCCGAGAGTCAAACGACTTTGCTCTACCATTAATGAGAGTGGAAAAACCTTAAAGAGAAGTTAACATGTATCTGTAGGAGCCCTGCTAATGTAGTGGTTACACATTGGGCTACTAAATGCAAAATCAGCAGTTCAAAACCACAGCTGCTCCTCAGCATAAAGACAGGGCTTTCTACTCAGAAACTCCCAGGGGCAGCTCTACCCTGTCCTATAGGGTCGCTCTGAGTAGGCATCACCTCAATGAGTGAAAATATCTAAGTGTGGAGGAAGAAAATGTGATCCCATGAATGAAGTGCCAAATAATAGTCACACAACTTGAATCAGGAGCCAGATTTCCTGAGTGGTAGTCTGGGTCTTTGTTTGACCCATTGTGATGGTGTCTGAAGCATTGTTGTTAGTGTCTGGACGCATGGAGAACCCCTGTGTGTAGAGAAGAATTCCTCCACAGGGTTTTCAAGAATGCGACCTTTCAAAAGCAGATTGCCAGATCTACCTTTCAAAGCACCTCTGGGTGGATTCACCTAATAGTAAAGTGCATAACCATTTACAACACTCCAGGACTCCTTCAGCATTAAATTAGATGTATAATTTCTTTAGGCTGAAAAATATATGCAGAGGTTTATAAAACAAAAATCTGATTCCTTATCTGTGATAGGATGAGAAGTATGAATTCACAAGTCAACTAAATTACAGTAAATTGAAGAGTGACAAACATACGCTTCTTAAATTACTAATGAAATCTACAATGTCGTTGGTGACTATCAGAATGTATATTTTCAAGATAATATAATTCCTAGGGAATACACAAATGTGATGAAGAAGATAAAAGTTTTACATATTTGTAACTTGAGTAACGAGGACATGTAAAACAGCAAAAGATTGCTTAGTTCAATCAATGTCATTATACTAATTTAAAACAAAATTAACCTTTGCCATGCTAATTAATTGGCTTCAAAATTTGGTAAAGTAAATAATACCCTTTAAATTTTTAAATGATTTTTTAATAAAATAAATTCTTTATAGACTTTACCACCATATCATGTTTTTTAGTTTTTTAAAGAATGCACGGTAATAAAGAAGCTAAGGTATACTCGCTGCTGTTGAGTGCCCTTAGTTGGCTCGTACTCACAGCAACCCTACATATGACAGGGTGAAGCACTGCTTGGCCCTGCCCCATCCTCAGGATCGTTGTCATTTTTGAGCCCATTGTTGCAGCTACTGTATCAATCAATCTTGTGCAGGGACTTTCTCTTTTTCACACTCCATTTTATCACGCATGATGTCCCTTTCCAGGAACTGATCTCTCCTGAAAACATGCCCAAAGTACGTGAGACAGAGTCTTGCCATCCTCACCTCTAAGAAGCATTCGAGCTATATTTGTTTCAGGCAGAATTGTTTGTTCTTTTGACCATCCATGGTACTATAAGTATTCTTCGCCAGCACCACAATTCAGATACATTGATTCTTCCTCAGTCTTCCTTATTCAGTATTCACCTTTCACACGCACATTCAGCAATTGAAAATACCATTGCTTGGGTCAGGAACACCTTAGTCCTCAAAGTAACATCCTCATGTTTCAACACTTCCAGGAGGTCTTGTGCAGTAGATTTACAGGATGCAACTTGTCTTTTGCGCTCTTGACTGCTGCTTCCATAAGCATTGATTGTGGATCCAAGCAAGATGAAATCATTGGTAACTTCAATCTTTTCTCTGTATATCATGATATTACCTGTTGGTCCAGTTGTAAGGCTTTGGGTTTTCTTTGCATTCAGTTGTAATCCAGGGTGAAGGCTGCAATCCTTGCTTTTCATCAACAAGTGCTTCAAGTTCTCCTCACTTTCAGCCAACAAGATTGTGGCAGCTGCATATGGGAGGTTGTTAATAAGTCTTCCTCCCCTCCTGATGCCACATTCTTCTTCATATAAGCCAGTTTCTCTAGTGATTTGCTCAGCATACGGATTCAATAAGTATAGTGACAGGATACAACCCTGGCAGACATGTCTTGATTTTAAACAAGGCAATAGTCCTTTGTTCTGATTGCATAACTGTCTCCTGATCCATGTACAGTTTTACAAGAGCACAATGAAGTGTTTCAGAATTCCCATTCTTCTCAAGGGTTTCCATAGTTTGCTATGATGCACATAGTCTAATACATTTGCTTAGACAATAAAATACTAGTAAACATCTTTCTGGTATTCTATGCATTCAGCCAAGATGCATCCGCATTCAGCAACTACATCCCTTGTTCCATGTTCCCTTCTGAATCTGGCCTGAATCTCTGGCAGTTTGGACAATTTTTCTTGTATGTGATACTGATAAGCTTATTCTATAACTGGTGCATTCTATTGTGTCACCTTTCTTTGGAGTGGTTACAAATATTGGTCTCTTCCAGTGAGTTGGACAGAGAGCAATCTTCCCGATCTCTTGGCATAAATTAGTTAGTGCTTCCAGAGCTTCATCAGCTTGTTGACACATTTCAATAGGTTTTCCATCAATTCCTAGAGTCTTGTTTGCAGCTGATTCCTTCAGTGCAGCTCGAACTTCCTCCTTCAGCACTTCTTCCTTCTTGATCATATGATACCTCTTGAAAAGATTCAATACCAGCTAGTTCTTTTTTTTACAGTAACTCTTAGTAAAAGAATAACATTCGATAAGAAAAATTTACAATGTCTGTTAAATAAACTCAAACAACAATTTCTCTCTAATCTTTATAGTTCCAAAGGCAGATGAAGCCCAAATGGGTGGTTTTTGCTTGGAGTTTCAATGTAATTGAAGACAGAGGGTAACAAGGACTAGAGTAATTTGAAGGTTCAACTGATTTAGATAGCCATGATGTCTGACTTGTAGTTGGACATTGGTGATGACTGTCATATTAAGTGCTCAGCTAGGACTGCCTATGGAAGCACCTACATTTCATCTTCTGATGGTTTTGGCATCTAACTAGATGAGATAGTTAGTTTATTGGGAAGGTCCCAAAAGAAAGCACTTAAAAATAGGAAATGAAAGTTTCCAAATCAGTGAAGCGCTTAGCCAGCACTAGCGTGGCATTTTGCTTCCACTGTGTTCTATTGATGAGGCAGTCACAGGGCCCTTCCAGACTAAAGAGGACAGAGAAAGAAACTCCACCTTTCTGTGGAGTGGTAGAAAAGTTGAACTGCAGGAAAGGATCTGAGTTAAGAGACATTATTGAAAGTATCTCAGGAAACACATTTGTCTCAATTGACTGCTCAGCCTTGTATAAAGCAGAACCATTGTATCATGCAGTAATAATAGCTACTATTATGAACTTGCTCGTGCAAGTTTATTTCAAAAATGAACCAGTTTGGGAAAAAAAAAAAAAACCCACCAGCATGCCTCTCTTGTACCACTCCCCTTACTCACCTAGCTTCACTCTGTGCGACTTCCTTTTGTTTCTGTGAAATGAGAAGGACATGAAAGGACAGAAATTTGCCTAGGTAGAAGAGGGAAAGAGAAAAATGAGGGGGGTGCTTTCAGCCATCCAAAAAGATGAGTTTGAAAAATGTTTCCAGGAAAAGAATTGCAGATTTGACAAATGTATTAAATATAATGGAGAGTATTTTGAAGGTGATAAGGTTGTTTTGTAAAAAAATTTAACTCCATTTTGGGGAGAATACCCCCTCTTCTGTTTGTGTGTGTGTGTGTGTGTGTGTGTGTGTGTGTATAC